>NW_027473572.1:185481-223456 GCF_050947335.1 Megachile rotundata | reverse complement strand
TCAGCCTCTAATTCGCGCATATCCGCTGTATTTCGACTCTGTACTATCTAGTTATGTTAAGTTATCCTATCTGAGCACAATTCAACACCACAATGAATAATTTTGCTCGTTTTGCACGAATTTTGCTCGTTTTGCACGAATTATGCTCATTTTCGCACGATTCAGCCTCTAATTCGCACATATCCGCTGTAATTCGACTCTGCACTATCTAGTCATGTTAAGTTAACGTAACTGGGCACAATTCAACACCACAATGAACAATTTTGCTGGTTTTGAACGAATTATGCTCATTTTCGCACGATTCAGCCGCTAATTCGCACATATAGGCTGTAATTCGACTCTGTACTATCTAGTTATGTTAAGTTATCCTATCTGAGCACAATTCAACACCACAATGAACAATTTTGCTCGTTTTGCACGAATTATGCTCATTTTCGCACGATTCAGCCTCTAATTCGCACATATCCGCTGTAATTCGACTCTGTACTATCTAGTTATGTTAAGTTATCCTATCTGAGCACAATTCAATACCACAATGAGCAATTTTGCTCGTTTTGCACGAATTTTGCTCGTTTTGAACGAATTTTGCTCATTTTCAAACGATTCAGCCTCTAATTCGCACATATCCGCTGTAATTCGACTCTGTACTATCTAGTTATGTTAAGTTATCCTATCTGAGCACAATTCGACACAACAATGAACAATTTTGCTGGTTTTGAACGAATTATGCTCCTTTTCGCACGATTCAGCCTCTAATTCGCACATATCCGCTGTAATTCGACTCTGTACTATCTAGTTATGTTAAGTTATCCTATCTGAGCACAATTCAACACCACAATGAACAATTTTGCTCGTTTTGCACGAATTTTGCTCGTTTTGAACGAATTTTGCACATTTTCAAACGATTCAGCCTCTAATTCGCACATATCCGCTGTAATTCGACTCTATACTATCCAGTTATGTTAAGTTATCCTATCTGAGCACAATTCAACACCACAATGAACAATTTTGCTCGTTTTGCACGAATTTTGCTCGTTCTGCACGAATTATGCTCATTTTCGCACGATTCAGCCTCTAATTCGCACATATCCGCTGTAATTCGACTCTCTACTGTCTAGTCATGTTAAGTTATCGTAACTGAGCACAATTCAACACCACAATGAACAATTTTGCTCGTTTTGAACGAATTATGCTCATTTTCGCACGATTCAGCCTCTAATTCGCACATATCCGCTGTAATTCGACTCTGTACTATCTAGTTATGTTAAGTTATCCTATTCTGAGCACAATTCAACACCACAATGAACAATTTTGCTCGTTTTGCACGAATTATGCTCATTTTCGCACGATTCAGCCTCTAATTCGCACATATCCGCTGTAATTCGACTCTGTACTATCTAGTCATGTTAAGTTATCGTAACTGAGCACAATTCAACACCACAATGAACAATTTTGCTGGTTTTGTAGGAATTATGCTCATTTTCGCACGATTCAGCCTCTAATTCGCACATATCCGCTGTAATTCGACTCTGTACTATCTAGTCATGTTAAGTTATCGTAACTGAGCACAATTCAACACCACAATGAACAATTTTGCTGGTTTTGAACGAATTATGCTCATTTTCTCACGATTCAGCCTCTAATTCGCACATATCCGCTGTAATTCGACTCTGTACTATCTAGTTATGTTAAGTTATCCTATCTGAGCACAATTCAACACCACAATGAACAATTTTGCTCGTTTTGCACGAATTTTGCTCGTTTTGAACGAATTTTGCACATTTTCAAACGATTCAGCCTCTAATTCGCACATATCCGCTGTAATTCGACTCTGTACTATCTAGTTATGTTAAGTTATCCTATCTGAGCACAATTCAACACCACAATGAACAATTTGGCTCGTTTTGCACGAATTTTGCTCGTTTTGCACGAATTATGCTCATTTTCGCACGATTCAGCCTCTAATTCGCACATATCCGGTGTAATTCGACTCTGTACTATCTAGTCATGTTAAGTTATCGTAACTGAGCACAATTCAACACCACAATGAACAATTTTGCTGGTTTTGAACGAATTATGCTCATTTTCGCACGATTCAGCCTCTAATTCGCACATATCCGCTGTAATTCGACTCTGTACTATCTAGTCATGTTAAGTTATCGTAACTGAGCACAATTCAACACCACAATGAACAATTTTGCTCGTTTTGAACGAATTATGCTCATTTTCGCACGATTCAGCCTCTAATTCGCACATATCCGCTGTAATTCGACTCTGTACTATCTAGTTATGTTAAGTTATCCTATCTGAGCACAATTCAACACCACAATGAACAATTTTGCTCGTTTTGAACGAATTTTGCTCATTTTCGAACGATTCAGCCTCTAATTCGCACATATCCGCTGTAATTCGACTCTGTACTATCTAGTTATGTTAAGTTATCCTATCTGAGCACAATTCGACACCACAATGAACAATTTTGCTAGTTTTGAACGAATTATGCTTATTTTCGCACGATTCAGCCTCTAATTCGCACATATCCGCTGTAATTGGACTCTGTACTATCTAGTCATGTTAAGTTATCGTAACTGAGCACAATTCAACACCACAATGAACAATTTTGCTGGTTTTGAACGAATTATGCTCATTTTCGCACGATTCAGCCTCTAATTCGCACATATCCGCTGTAATTCGACTCTGTACTATCTAGTCATGTTAAGTTATCGTAACTGAGCACAATTCAACACCACAATGAACAATTTTGCTGGTTTTGAACGAATTATGCTCATTTTCGCACGATTCAGCCTCTAATTCGCACATATCCGCTGTAATTCGACTCTGTACTATCTAGTCATGTTAAGTTATTGTAACTGAGCACAATTCAACACCACAATGAACAATTTTGCTCGTTTTGAACGAATTATGCTCATTTTCGCACGATTCAGCCTCTAATTCGCACATATCCGCTGTAATTCGACTCTGTACTATCTAGTTATGTTAAGTTATCCTATCTGAGCACAATTCAACACCACAATGAACAATTTTGCTCGTTTTGAACGAATTTTGCTTATTTTCGAACGATTCAGCCTCTAATTCGCACATATCCGCTGTAATTCGACTCTGTACTATCTAGTTATGTTAAGTTATCCAATCTGAGCACAATTCAACACCACAATGAGCAATTTTGCTCGTTTTGCACGAATTTTACTCGTTTTGAACGAATTTTGCTCATTTTCAAACGATTCAGCCCCTAATTCGCACATATCCGCTGTAATTCGACTCTGTACTATCTAGTTATGTTAAGTTATCCTTTCTGAGCACAATTCAACACCACAATGAACAATTTTGCTGGTTTTGAACGAATTATGCTCATTTTCGCACGATTCAGCCTCTAATTCGCACATATCCGCTGTAATTCGACTCTGTACTATCTAGTTATGTTAAGTTATCCTATCTGAGCACAATTCAACACCACAATGAACAATTTTGCTCGTTTTGCACGAATTTTGCTGGTTTTGAACGAATTATGCTCATTTTCGCACGATTCAGCCTCTAATTCGCACATATAGGCTGTAATTCGACTCTGTACTATCTAGTTATGTTAAGTTATCCTATCTGAGCACAATTCAACACCACAATGAACAATTTTGCTCGTTTTGCACGAATTATGCTCATTTTCGCACGATTCAGCCTCTAATTCGCACATATCCGCTGTAATTCGACTCTGTACTATCTAGTTATGTCAAGTTATCCTATCTGAGCACAATTCAATACCACAATGAGCAATTTTGCTCGTTTTGCACGAATTTTGCTCGTTTTGAACGAATTTTGCTCATTTTCAAACGATTCAGCCTCTAATTAGCACATATCCGCTGTAATTCGACTCTGTACTATCTAGTTATGTTAAGTTATCCTATCTGAGCACAATTCAACACAACAATGAACAATTTTGCTGGTTTTGAACGAATTATGCTCCTTTTCGCACGATTCAGCCTCTAATTCGCACATATCCGCTGTAATTCGACTCTGTACTATCTAGTTATGTTAAGTTATCCTATCTGAGCACAACTCAACACCACAATGAACAATTTTGCTCGTTTTGCACGAATTATGCTCATTTTCGCACGATTCAGCCTCTAATTCGCACATATCCGCTGTAATTCGACTCTGTACTATCTAGTCATGTTATGTTATCGTAACTGAGCACAATTCAACACCACAATGAACAATTTTGCTGGTTTTGAACAAATTATGCTCATTTTCTCACGATTCAGTCTCTAATTCGCACATATCCGCTGTAATTCGACTCTGTACTATCTAGTTATGTTAAGTTATCCAATCTGAGCACAATTCAACACCACAATGAGCAATTTTGCTTGTTTTGCACGAATTTTACTCGTTTTGAACGAATTTTGCTCATTTTCAAACGATTCAGCCTCTAATTCGCACATATCCGCTGTAATTCGACTCTGTACTATCTAGTTATGTTAAGTTATCCTATCTGAGCACAATTCAACACCACAATGAACAATTTTGCTGGTTTTGAACGAATTATGCTCATTTTCGCACGATTCAGCCTCTAATTCGCACATATCCGCTGTAATTCGACTCTGTACTATCTAGTTATGTTAAGTTATCCTATCTGAGCACAATTCAACACCACAATGAACAATTTTGCTCGTTTTGCACGAATTTTGCTGGTTTTGAACGAATTATGCTCATTTTCGCACGATTCAGCCTCTAATTCGCACATATAGGCTGTAATTCGACTCTGTACTATCTAGTTATGTTAAGTTATCCTATCTGAGCACAATTCAACACCACAATGAACAATTTTGCTCGTTTTGAACGAATTTTGCTCATTTTCGAACGATTCAGCCTCTAATTCGCACATATCCGCTGTAATTCGACTCTGTACTATCTAGTTATGTTAAGTTATCCTATCTGAGCACAATTCAACACCACAATGAACAATTTTGATCGTTTTGCACGAATTTTGCTCGTTTTGAACGAATTTTGCACATTTTCAAACGATTCAGCCTCTAATTCGCACATATCCGCTGTAATTCGACTCTG
This sequence comes from Megachile rotundata, assembly GCF_050947335.1. Lineage (NCBI taxonomy): Eukaryota > Metazoa > Arthropoda > Insecta > Hymenoptera > Megachilidae > Megachile > Megachile rotundata. Next base: position 218,380 of record NW_027473572.1, on the reverse strand, counting down.
TACTATCTTGTTATGTTAAGTTATCCTATCTGAGCACAATTCGACACCACAATGAACAATTTTGCTGGTTTTGAACGAATTATGCTCATTTTCGCACGATTCAGCCTCTAATTCGCACATATCCGCTGTAATTCGACTCTGTACTATCTAGTCATGTTAAGTTATCGTAACTGAGCACAATTCAACACCACAATGAACAATTTTGCTGGTTTTGAACGAATTATGCTCATTTTCGAACGATTCAGCCTCTAATTCGCACATATCCGCTGTAATTCGACTCTGTACTATCTAGTTATGTTAAGTTATCCTATCTGAGCACAATTCAACACCACAACGAACAATTTTGCTCGTTTTGCACGAATTATGCTCATTTTCGCACGATTCAGCCTCTAATTCGCACATATCCGCTGTAATTCGACTCTGTACTATCTAGTTATGTTAAGTTATCCTATCTGAGCACAATTCAACACCACAATGAACAATTTTGCTGGTTTTGAACGAATTATGCTCGTTTTGCACGAATTATGCTCATTTTCGCACGATTCAGCCTCTAATTCGCACATATCCGCTGTAATTCGACTCTGTACTATCCAGTCATGTTAAGTTATCGTAACTGAGCACAATTCAACACCACAATGAACAATTTTGCTCGTTTTGAACGAATTATGCTCATTTTCGCACGATTCAGCCTCTAATTCGCACATATCCGCTGTAATTCGACTCTGTACTATCTAGTCATGTTAAGTTATCGTAACTGAGCACAATTCAACACCACAATGAACAATTTTGCTGGTTTTGAACGAATTATGCTCATTTTCGCACGATTCAGCCTCTAATTCGCACATATCCGCTGTAATTCCACTCTGTACTATCTAGTCATGCTAAGTTATCGTAACTGAGCACAATTCAACACCACAATGAACAATTTTGCTGGTTTTGAACGAATTATGCTCATTTTCGCACGATTCAGCCTCTAATTCGCACATATCCGCTGTAATTCGACTCTGTACTATCTAGTCATGTTAAGTTATCGTAACTGAGCACAATTCAACACCACAATGAACAATTTTGCTGGTTTTGAACGAGTTATGCTCATGTTCGCACGATTCAGCCTCTAATTCGCACATATCCGCTGTAATTCGACTCTGTACTATCTAGTCATGTTAAGTTATCGTAACTGAGCACAATTCAATACCACAATGAACAATTTTGATCGTTTTGAACGAATTATGCTCATTTTCGCACGATTCAGCCTCTAATTCGCGCATATCCGCTGTATTTCGACTCTGTACTATCTAGTTATGTTAAGTTATCCTATCTGAGCACAATTCAACACCACAATGAATAATTTTGCTCGTTTTGCACGAATTTTGCTCGTTTTGCACGAATTATGCTCATTTTCGCACGATTCAGCCTCTAATTCGCACATATCCGCTGTAATTCGACTCTGCACTATCTAGTCATGTTAAGTTAACGTAACTGGGCACAATTCAACACCACAATGAACAATTTTGCTGGTTTTGAACGAATTATGCTCATTTTCGCACGATTCAGCCGCTAATTCGCACATATAGGCTGTAATTCGACTCTGTACTATCTAGTTATGTTAAGTTATCCTATCTGAGCACAATTCAACACCACAATGAACAATTTTGCTCGTTTTGCACGAATTATGCTCATTTTCGCACGATTCAGCCTCTAATTCGCACATATCCGCTGTAATTCGACTCTGTACTATCTAGTTATGTTAAGTTATCCTATCTGAGCACAATTCAATACCACAATGAGCAATTTTGCTCGTTTTGCACGAATTTTGCTCGTTTTGAACGAATTTTGCTCATTTTCAAACGATTCAGCCTCTAATTCGCACATATCCGCTGTAATTCGACTCTGTACTATCTAGTTATGTTAAGTTATCCTATCTGAGCACAATTCGACACAACAATGAACAATTTTGCTGGTTTTGAACGAATTATGCTCCTTTTCGCACGATTCAGCCTCTAATTCGCACATATCCGCTGTAATTCGACTCTGTACTATCTAGTTATGTTAAGTTATCCTATCTGAGCACAATTCAACACCACAATGAACAATTTTGCTCGTTTTGCACGAATTTTGCTCGTTTTGAACGAATTTTGCACATTTTCAAACGATTCAGCCTCTAATTCGCACATATCCGCTGTAATTCGACTCTATACTATCCAGTTATGTTAAGTTATCCTATCTGAGCACAATTCAACACCACAATGAACAATTTTGCTCGTTTTGCACGAATTTTGCTCGTTCTGCACGAATTATGCTCATTTTCGCACGATTCAGCCTCTAATTCGCACATATCCGCTGTAATTCGACTCTCTACTGTCTAGTCATGTTAAGTTATCGTAACTGAGCACAATTCAACACCACAATGAACAATTTTGCTCGTTTTGAACGAATTATGCTCATTTTCGCACGATTCAGCCTCTAATTCGCACATATCCGCTGTAATTCGACTCTGTACTATCTAGTTATGTTAAGTTATCCTATCTGAGCACAATTCAACACCACAATGAACAATTTTGCTCGTTTTGCACGAATTATGCTCATTTTCGCACGATTCAGCCTCTAATTCGCACATATCCGCTGTAATTCGACTCTGTACTATCTAGTCATGTTAAGTTATCGTAACTGAGCACAATTCAACACCACAATGAACAATTTTGCTGGTTTTGTAGGAATTATGCTCATTTTCGCACGATTCAGCCTCTAATTCGCACATATCCGCTGTAATTCGACTCTGTACTATCTAGTTATGTTAAGTTATCCTATCTGAGCACAATTCAACACCACAACGAACAATTTTGCTCGTTTTGCACGAATTATGCTCATTTTCGCACGATTCAGCCTCTAATTCGCACATATCCGCTGTAATTCGACTCTGTACTATCTAGTCATGTTAAGTTATCGTCTCTGAGCACAATTCAACACCACAATGAACAATTTTGCTGGTTTTGAACGAATTATGCTCATTTTCTCACGATTCAGCCTCTAATTCGCACATATCCGCTGTAATTCTACTCTGTACTATCTAGTTATGTTAAGTTATCCTATCTGAGCACAATTCAACACCACAATGAACAATTTTGCTCGTTTTGCACGAATTTTGCTCGTTTTGCACGAATTATGCTCATTTTCGCACGATTCAGCCTCTAATTCGCACATATCCGCTGTAATTCGACTCTGTACTATCTAGTTATGTTAAGTTATCCTATCTGAGCACAATTCAACACCACAATGAGCAATTTTGCTCGTTTTGCACGAATTTTGCTCATTTTCAAACGATTCAGCCTCTAATTCGCACATATCCGCTGTAATTCGACTCTGTACTATCTAGTCATGTTAAGTTATCGTAACTGAGCACAATTTAACACCACAATGAACAATTTGGCTCGTTTTGAACGAATTATGCTCATTTTCGCACGATTCAGCCTCTAATTCGCACATATCCGCTGTAATTCGACTCTGTACTATCTAGTCATGTTAAGTTATCGTAACTGAGCACAATTCAACACCACAATGAACAATTTTGCTGGTTTTGAACGAATTATGCTCATTTTCGCACGATTCAGCCTCTAATTCGCACATATCCGCTGTAATTCCACTCTGTACTATCTAGTCATGCTAAGTTATCGTAACTGAGCACAATTCAACACCACAATGAACAATTTTGCTGGTTTTGAACGAATTATGCTCATTTTCGCACGATTCAGCCTCTAATTCGCACATATCCGCTGTAATTCGACTCTGTACTATCTAGTCATGTTAAGTTATCGTAACTGAGCACAATTCAACACCACAATGAACAATTTTGCTGGTTTTGAACGAGTTATGCTCATGTTCGCACGATTCAGCCTCTAATTCGCACATATCCGCTGTAATTCGACTCTGCACTATCTAGTCATGTTAAGTTAACGTAACTGGGCACAATTCAACACCACAATGAACAATTTTGCTGGTTTTGAACGAATTATGCTCATTTTCGCACGATTCAGCCGCTAATTCGCACATATAGGCTGTAATTCGACTCTGTACTATCTAGTTATGTTAAGTTATCCTATCTGAGCACAATTCAACACCACAATGAACAATTTTGCTCGTTTTGCACGAATTATGCTCATTTTCGCACGATTCAGCCTCTAATTCGCACATATCCGCTGTAATTCGACTCTGTACTATCTAGTTATGTTAAGTTATCCTATCTGAGCACAATTCAATACCACAATGAGCAATTTTGCTCGTTTTGCACGAATTTTGCTCGTTTTGAACGAATTTTGCTCATTTTCAAACGATTCAGCCTCTAATTCGCACATATCCGCTGTAATTCGACTCTGTACTATCTAGTTATGTTAAGTTATCCTATCTGAGCACAATTCGACACAACAATGAACAATTTTGCTGGTTTTGAACGAATTATGCTCCTTTTCGCACGATTCAGCCTCTAATTCGCACATATCCGCTGTAATTCGACTCTGTACTATCTAGTTATGTTAAGTTATCCTATCTGAGCACAATTCAACACCACAATGAACAATTTTGCTCGTTTTGCACGAATTTTGCTCGTTTTGAACGAATTTTGCACATTTTCAAACGATTCAGCCTCTAATTCGCACATATCCGCTGTAATTCGACTCTATACTATCCAGTTATGTTAAGTTATCCTATCTGAGCACAATTCAACACCACAATGAACAATTTTGCTCGTTTTGCACGAATTTTGCTCGTTCTGCACGAATTATGCTCATTTTCGCACGATTCAGCCTCTAATTCGCACATATCCGCTGTAATTCGACTCTCTACTGTCTAGTCATGTTAAGTTATCGTAACTGAGCACAATTCAACACCACAATGAACAATTTTGCTCGTTTTGAACGAATTATGCTCATTTTCGCACGATTCAGCCTCTAATTCGCACATATCCGCTGTAATTCGACTCTGTACTATCTAGTTATGTTAAGTTATCCTATCTGAGCACAATTCAACACCACAATGAACAATTTTGCTCGTTTTGCACGAATTATGCTCATTTTCGCACGATTCAGCCTCTAATTCGCACATATCCGCTGTAATTCGACTCTGTACTATCTAGTCATGTTAAGTTATCGTAACTGAGCACAATTCAACACCACAATGAACAATTTTGCTGGTTTTGTAGGAATTATGCTCATTTTCGCACGATTCAGCCTCTAATTCGCACATATCCGCTGTAATTCGACTCTGTACTATCTAGTCATGTTAAGTTATCGTAACTGAGCACAATTCAACACCACAATGAACAATTTTGCTGGTTTTGAACGAATAATGCTCATTTTCTCACGATTCAGCCTCTAATTCGCACATATCCGCTGTAATTCGACTCTGTACTATCTAGTTATGTTAAGTTATCCTATCTGAGCACAATTCAACACCACAATGAACAATTTTGCTCGTTTTGCACGAATTTTGCTCGTTTTGAACGAATTTTGCACATTTTCAAACGATTCAGCCTCTAATTCGCACATATCCGCTGTAATTCGACTCTGTACTATCTAGTTATGTTAAGTTATCCTATCTGAGCACAATTCAACACCACAATGAACAATTTGGCTCGTTTTGCACGAATTTTGCTCGTTTTGCACGAATTATGCTCATTTTCGCACGATTCAGCCTCTAATTCGCACATATCCGGTGTAATTCGACTCTGTACTATCTAGTCATGTTAAGTTATCGTAACTGAGCACAATTCAACACCACAATGAACAATTTTGCTGGTTTTGAACGAATTATGCTCATTTTCGCACGATTCAGCCTCTAATTCGCACATATCCGCTGTAATTCGACTCTGTACTATCTAGTCATGTTAAGTTATCGTAACTGAGCACAATTCAACACCACAATGAACAATTTTGCTCGTTTTGAACGAATTATGCTCATTTTCGCACGATTCAGCCTCTAATTCGCACATATCCGCTGTAATTCGACTCTGTACTATCTAGTTATGTTAAGTTATCCTATCTGAGCACAATTCAACACCACAATGAACAATTTTGCTCGTTTTGAACGAATTTTGCTCATTTTCGAACGATTCAGCCTCTAATTCGCACATATCCGCTGTAATTCGACTCTGTACTATCTAGTTATGTTAAGTTATCCTATCTGAGCACAATTCGACACCACAATGAACAATTTTGCTAGTTTTGAACGAATTATGCTTATTTTCGCACGATTCAGCCTCTAATTCGCACATATCCGCTGTAATTGGACTCTGTACTATCTAGTCATGTTAAGTTATCGTAACTGAGCACAATTCAACACCACAATGAACAATTTTGCTGGTTTTGAACGAATTATGCTCATTTTCGCACGATTCAGCCTCTAATTCGCACATATCCGCTGTAATTCGACTCTGTACTATCTAGTCATGTTAAGTTATCGTAACTGAGCACAATTCAACACCACAATGAACAATTTTGCTGGTTTTGAACGAATTATGCTCATTTTCGCACGATTCAGCCTCTAATTCGCACATATCCGCTGTAATTCGACTCTGTACTATCTAGTCATGTTAAGTTATCGTAACTGAGCACAATTCAACACCACAATGAACAATTTTGCTCGTTTTGAACGAATTATGCTCATTTTCGCACGATTCAGCCTCTAATTCGCACATATCCGCTGTAATTCGACTCTGTACTATCTAGTTATGTTAAGTTATCCTATCTGAGCACAATTCAACACCACAACGAACAATTTTGCTCGTTTTGCACGAATTATGCTCATTTTCGCACGATTCAGCCTCTAATTCGCACATATCCGCTGTAATTCGACTTAGTACTATCTAGTCATGTTAAGTTATCGTAACTGAGCACAATTCAACACCACAATGAACAATTTTGCTGGTTTTGAACGAATTATGCTCATTTTCGCACGATTCAGCCTCTAATTCGCACATATCCGCTGTAATTCGACTCTGTACTATCTAGTCATGTTAAGTTATCGTAACTGAGCACAATTCAACACCACAATGAACAATTTTGCTCGTTTTGAACGAATTATGCTCATTTTCGCACGATTCAGCCTCTAATTCGCACATATCCGCTGTAATTCGACTCTGTACTATCTAGTTATGTTAAGTTATCCTATCTGAGCACAATTCAACACCACAATGAACAATTTTGCTCGTTTTGAACGAATTTTGCTCATTTTCGAACGATTCAGCCTCTAATTCGCACATATCCGCTGTAATTCGACTCTGTACTATCTAGTTATGTTAAGTTATCCTATCTGAGCACAATTCGACACCACAATGAACAATTTTGCTAGTTTTGAACGAATTATGCTTATTTTCGCACGATTCAGCCTCTAATTCGCACATATCCGCTGTAATTCGACTCTGTACTATCTAGTCATGTTAAGTTATCGTAACTGAGCACAATTCAACACCACAATGAACAATTTTGCTGGTTTTGAACGAATTATGCTCATTTTCGCACGATTCAGCCTCTAATTCGCACATATCCGCTGTAATTCGACTCTGTACTATCTAGTCATGTTAAGTTATCGTAACTGAGCACAATTCAACACCACAATGAACAATTTTGCTGGTTTTGAACGAATTATGCTCATTTTCGCACGATTCAGCCTCTAATTCGCACATATCCGCTGTAATTCGACTCTGTACTATCTAGTCATGTTAAGTTATCGTAACTGAGCACAATTCAACACCACAATGAACAATTTTGCTCGTTTTGAACGAATTATGCTCATTTTCGCACGATTCAGCCTCTAATTCGCACATATCCGCTGTAATTCGACTCTGTACTATCTAGTCATGTTAAGTTATCGTAACTGAGCACAATTCAACACCACAATGAACAATTTTGCTGGTTTTGAACGAATTATGCTCATTTTCTCACGATTCAGTCTCTAATTCGCACATATCCGCTGTAATTCGACTCTGTACTATCTAGTTATGTTAAGTTATCCAATCTGAGCACAATTCAACACCACAATGAGCAATTTTGCTCGTTTTGCACGAATTTTACTCGTTTTGAACGAATTTTGCTCATTTTCAAACGATTCAGCCCCTAATTCGCACATATCCGCTGTAATTCGACTCTGTACTATCTAGTTATGTTAAGTTATCCTTTCTGAGCACAATTCAACACCACAATGAACAATTTTGCTGGTTTTGAACGAATTATGCTCATTTTCGCACGATTCAGCCTCTAATTCGCACATATCCGCTGTAATTCGACTCTGTACTATCTAGTTATGTTAAGTTATCCTATCTGAGCACAATTCAACACCACAATGAACAATTTTGCTCGTTTTGCACGAATTTTGCTGGTTTTGAACGAATTATGCTCATTTTCGCACGATTCAGCCTCTAATTCGCACATATAGGCTGTAATTCGACTCTGTACTATCTAGTTATGTTAAGTTATCCTATCTGAGCACAATTCAACACCACAATGAACAATTTTGCTCGTTTTGCACGAATTATGCTCATTTTCGCACGATTCAGCCTCTAATTCGCACATATCCGCTGTAATTCGACTCTGTACTATCTAGTTATGTCAAGTTATCCTATCTGAGCACAATTCAATACCACAATGAGCAATTTTGCTCGTTTTGCACGAATTTTGCTCGTTTTGAACGAATTTTGCTCATTTTCAAACGATTCAGCCTCTAATTAGCACATATCCGCTGTAATTCGACTCTGTACTATCTAGTTATGTTAAGTTATCCTATCTGAGCACAATTCAACACAACAATGAACAATTTTGCTGGTTTTGAACGAATTATGCTCCTTTTCGCACGATTCAGCCTCTAATTCGCACATATCCGCTGTAATTCGACTCTGTACTATCTAGTTATGTTAAGTTATCCTATCTGAGCACAACTCAACACCACAATGAACAATTTTGCTCGTTTTGCACGAATTATGCTCATTTTCGCACGATTCAGCCTCTAATTCGCACATATCCGCTGTAATTCGACTCTGTACTATCTAGTCATGTTATGTTATCGTAACTGAGCACAATTCAACACCACAATGAACAATTTTGCTGGTTTTGAACAAATTATGCTCATTTTCTCACGATTCAGTCTCTAATTCGCACATATCCGCTGTAATTCGACTCTGTACTATCTAGTTATGTTAAGTTATCCAATCTGAGCACAATTCAACACCACAATGAGCAATTTTGCTTGTTTTGCACGAATTTTACTCGTTTTGAACGAATTTTGCTCATTTTCAAACGATTCAGCCTCTAATTCGCACATATCCGCTGTAATTCGACTCTGTACTATCTAGTTATGTTAAGTTATCCTATCTGAGCACAATTCAACACCACAATGAACAATTTTGCTGGTTTTGAACGAATTATGCTCATTTTCGCACGATTCAGCCTCTAATTCGCACATATCCGCTGTAATTCGACTCTGTACTATCTAGTTATGTTAAGTTATCCTATCTGAGCACAATTCAACACCACAATGAACAATTTTGCTCGTTTTGCACGAATTTTGCTGGTTTTGAACGAATTATGCTCATTTTCGCACGATTCAGCCTCTAATTCGCACATATAGGCTGTAATTCGACTCTGTACTATCTAGTTATGTTAAGTTATCCTATCTGAGCACAATTCAACACCACAATGAACAATTTTGCTCGATTTGAACGAATTTTGCTCATTTTCGAACGATTCAGCCTCTAATTCGCACATATCCGCTGTAATTCGACTCTGTACTATCTAGTTATGTTAAGTTATCCTATCTGAGCACAATTCAACACCACAATGAACAATTTTGCTCGTTTTGCACGAATTTTGCTCGTTTTGAACGAATTTTGCACATTTTCAAACGATTCAGCCTCTAATTCGCACATATCCGCTGTAATTCGACTCTGTACTATCTTGTTATGTTAAGTTATCCTATCTGAGCACAATTCGACACCACAATGAACAATTTTGCTGGTTTTGAACGAATTATGCTCATTTTCGCACGATTCAGCCTCTAATTCGCACATATCCGCTGTAATTCGACTCTGTACTATCTAGTCATGTTAAGTTATCGTAACTGAGCACAATTCAACACCACAATGAACAATTTTGCTGGTTTTGAACGAATTATGCTCATTTTCGAACGATTCAGCCTCTAATTCGCACATATCCGCTGTAATTCGACTCTGTACTATATAGTTATGTTAAGTTATCCTATCTGAGCACAATTCAACACCACAACGAACAATTTTGCTCGTTTTGCACGAATTATGCTCATTTTCGCACGATTCAGCCTCTAATTCGCACATATCCGCTGTAATTCGACTCTGTACTATCTAGTCATGTTAAGTTATCGTAACTGAGCACAATTCAACACCACAATGAACAATTTTGCTGGTTTTGAACGAATTATGCTCATTTTCGCACGATTCAGCCTCTAATTCGCACATATCCGCTGTAATTCGACTCTGTACTATCTAGTCATGTTAAGTTATCGTAACTGAGCACAATTCAACACCACAATGAACAATTTTGCTCGTTTTGAACGAATTATGCTCATTTTCGCACGATTCAGCCTCTAATTCGCACATATCCGCTGTAATTCGACTCTGTACTATCTAGTTATGTTAAGTTATCCTATCTGAGCACAATTCAACACCACAATGAACAATTTTGCTCGTTTTGAACGAATTTTGCTCATTTTCGAACGATTCAGCCTCTAATTCGCACATATCCGCTGTAATTCGACTCTGTACTATCTAGTTATGTTAAGTTATCCTATCTGAGCACAATTCAACACCACAATGAACAATTTTGCTGGTTTTGAACGAATTATGCTCATATTCGCACGATTCAGCCTCTAATTCGCACATATCCGCTGTAATTCGACTCTGTACTATCTAGTTATGTTAAGTTATCCTATCTGAGCACAATTCAACACCACAATGAACAATTTTGCTCGTTTTGCACGAATTTTGCTCGTTTTGCACGAATTATGCTCATTTTCGCACGATTCAGCCTCTAATTCGCACATATCCGCTGTAATTCGACTCTGTACTATCTAGTTATGTTAAGTTATCCTATCTGAGCACAATTCAACACCACAATGAACAATTTTGCTCGTTTTGCACGAATTATGCTCATTTTCGCACGATTCAGCCTCTAATTCGCACATATCCGCTGTAATTCGACTCTGTACTATCTAGTCATGTTAAGTTATCGTAACTGAGCACAATTCAACACCACAATGAACAATTTTGCTGGTTTTGAAGGAATTATGCTCATTTCCGCACGATTCAGCCTCTAATTCGCACATATCCGCTGTAATTCGACTCTGTACTATCTAGTCATGTTAAGTTATCGTAACTGAGCACAATTCAACACCACAATGAACAATTTTGCTGGTTTTGAACGAATTATGCTCATTTTCTCACGATTCAGCCTCTAATTCGCACATATCCGCTGTAATTCGACTCTGTACTATCTAGTTATGTTAAGTTATCCTATCTGAGCACAATTCAACACCACAACGTACAATTTTGCTCGTTTTGCACGAATTATGCTCATTTTCGCACGATTCAGCCTCTAATTCGCACATATCCGCTGTGATTCGACTCTGTACTATCTAGTCATGTTAAGTTATCGTAACTGAGCACAATTCAACACCACAATGAACAATTTTGCTGGTTTTGAACGAATTATGCTCATTTTCTCACGAGTCTGCCTCTAATTCGCACATATCCGCTGTAATTCGACTCTGTACTATCTAGTTATGTTAAGTTATCCTATCTGAGCACAATTCAACACCACAATGAACAATTTTGCTCGTTTTGCACGAATTTTGCTCGTTTTGCACGAATTATGCTCATTTTCGCACGATTCAGACTCTAATTCGCACATATCCGCTGTAATTCGACTCTGTACTATCTAGTCATGTTAAGTTAACGTAACTGAGCACAATTCAACACCACAATGAACAATTTTGCTGGTTTTGAACGAATTATGCTCATTTTCGCACGATTCAGCCTCTAATTCGCACATATCCGCTGTAATTCGACTCTGTACTATCTAGTTATGTTAAGTTATCCTATCTGAGCACAATTCAACACCACAACGAACAATTTTGCTCGTTTTGCACGAATTATGCTCATTTTCGCACGATTCAGCCTCTAATTCGCACATATCCGCTGTAATTCGACTCTGTACTATCTAGTCATGTTAAGTTATCGTAACTGAGCACAATTCAACACCACAATGAACAATTTTGCTGGTTTTGAACGAATTATGCTCATTTTCGCACGATTCAGCCTCTAAATCGCACATATCCGCTGTAATTCGACTCTGTACTGTCTAGTTATGTTAAGTTATCCTATCTGAGCACAATTCAACGCCACAATGAACAATTTTGCTCGTTTTGCACGAATTTTGCTCGTTTTGCACGAATTATGCTCATTTTCGCACGATTCAGCCTCTAATTCGCACATATCCGCTGTAATTCGACTCTGTACTATCCAGTCATGTTAAGTTATCGTAACTGAGCACAATTCAACACCACAATGAACAATTTTGCTCGTTTTGAACGAATTATGCTCATTTTCGCACGATTCAGCCTCTAATTCGCACATATCCGCTGTAATTCGACTCTGTACTATCTAGTCATGTTAAGTTATCGTAAATGAGCACAATTCAACACCACAGTGAACAATTTTGCTGGTTTTGAACGAATTATGCTCATTTTCGCACGATTCAGCCTCTAATTCGCACATATCCGCTGTAATTCGACTCTGTACTATCTAGTCATGTTAAGTTATCCTATCTGAGCACAATTCAACACCACAATGAACAATTTTGCTCGTTTTGAACGAATTATGCTCATTTTCGCACGATTCAGCCTCTAATTCGCACATATCCGCTGTAATTCGACTCTGTACTATCTAGTCATGTTAAGTTATCGTAACTGAGCACAATTCAACACCACAATGAACAATTTTGCTGGTTTTGAACGAATTATGCTCATTTTCGAACGATTCAGCCTCTAATTCGCACATATCCGCTGTAATTCGACTCTGTACTATCTAGTTATGTTAAGTTATCCTATCTGAGCACAATTCAACACCACAACGAACAATTTTGCTCGTTTTGCACGAATTATGCTCATTTTCGCACGATTCAGCCTCTAATTCGCACATATCCGCTGTAATTCGACTCTGTACTATCTAGTCATGTTAAGTTATCGTAACTGAGCACAATTCAACACCACAATGAACAATTTTGCTGGTTTTGAACGAATTATGCTCATTTTCTCACGATTCAGCCTCTAATTCGCACATATCCGCTGTAATTCGACTCTGTACTATCTAGTTATGTTAAGTTATCCTATCTGAGCACAATTCAACGCCACAATGAACAATTTTGCTCGTTTTGCACGAATTTTGCTCGTTTTGCACGAATTATGCTCATTTTCGCACGATTCAGCCTCTAATTCGCACATATCCGCTGTAATTCGACTCTGTACTATCCAGTCATGTTAAGTTATCGTAACTGAGCACAATTCAACACCACAATGAACAATTTTGCTCGTTTTGAACGAATTATGCTCATTTTCGCACGATTCAGCCTCTAATTCGCACATATCCGCTGTAATTCGACTCTGTACTATCTAGTCATGTTAAGTTATCGTAAATGAGCACAATTCAACACCACAGTGAACAATTTTGCTGGTTTTGAACGAATTATGCTCATTTTCGCACGATTCAGCCTCTAATTCGCAGATATCCGTTGTAATTCGACTCTGTACTATCTAGTCATGTTAAGTTATCCTATCTGAGCACAATTCAACACCACAATGAACAATTTTGCTCGTTTTGAACGAATTATGCTCATTTTCGCACGATTCAGCCTCTAATTGGCACATATCCGCTGTAATTCGACTCTGTACTATCTAGTCATGTTAAGTTATCGTAACTGAGCACAATTCAACACCACAATGAACAATTTTGCTGGTTTTGAACGAATTATGCTCATTTTCGAACGATTCAGCCTCTAATTCGCACATATCCGCTGTAATTCGACTCTGTACTATCTAGTTATGTTAAGTTATCCTATCTGAGCACAATTCAACACCACAACGAACAATTTTGCTCGTTTTGCACGAATTATGCTCATTTTCGCACGATTCAGCCTCTAATTCGCACATATCCGCTGTAATTCGACTCTGTACTATCTAGTCATGTTAAGTTAACGTAACTGAGCACAATTCAACACCACAATGAACAATTTTGCTGGTTTTGAACGAATTATGCTCATTTTCGCACGATTCAGCCTCTAATTCGCACATATCCGCTGTAATTCGACTCTGTACTGTCTAGTTATGTTAAGTTATCCTATCTGAGCACAATTCAACACCACAACGAACAATTTTGCTCGTTTTGCACGAATTATGCTCATGTTCGCACGATTCAGCCTCTAATTCGCACATATCCGCTGTAATTCGACTCTGTACTATCTAGTCATGTTAAGTTATCGTAACTGAGCACAATTCAACACCACAATGAACAATTTTGCTCGTTTTGAACGAATTATGCTCATTTTCGCACGATTCAGCCTCTAATTCGCACATATCCGCTGTAATTCGACTCTGTACTATCTAGTCATGTTAAGTTATCGTAACTGAGCACAATTCAACACCACAGTGAACAATTTTGCTGGTTTTGAACGAATTATGCTCATTTTCGCACGATTCAGCCTCTAATTCGCACATATCCGCTGTAATTCGACTCTGTACTATCTAGTTATGTTAAGTTATCCTATCGGAGCACAATTCAACACCACAATGAACAATTTTGCTGGTTTTGAACGAATTATGCTCATTTTCGCACGATTCAGCCTTTAATTCGCACATATCCGCTGTAATTCGACTCTGTACTATCTAGTTATGTTCAGTTATCCTATCTGAGCACAATTCAACACCACAACGAACAATTTTGCTCGTGTTGCACGAATTATGCTCATGTTCGCACGATTCAGCCTCTAATTCGCACATATCCGCTGTAATTCGACTCTGTACTATCTAGTCATGTTAAGTTATCGTAACTGAGCACAATTCAACACCACAATGAACAATTTTGCTCGTTTTGCACGAATTTTGCTCGTTTTGCACGAATTATGCTCATTTTCGCACGATTCAGCCTCTAATTCGCACATATCCGCTGTAATTCGACTCTGTACTATCCAGTCATGTTAAGTTATCGTAACTGAGCACAATTCAACACCACAATGAACAATTTTGCTCGTTTTGAACGAATTATGCTCATTTTCGCACGATTCAGCCTCTAATTCGCACATATCCGCTGTAATTCGACTCTGTACTATCTAGTCATGTTAAGTTATCGTAACTGAGCACAATTCAACACCACAATGAACAATTTTGCTGGTTTTGAACGAATTATGCTCATTTTCGAACGATTCAGCCTCTAATTCGCACATATCCGCTGTAATTCGACTCTGTACTATCTAGTTATGTTAAGTTATCCTATCTGAGCACAATTCAACACCACAACGAACAATTTTGCTCGTTTTGCACGAATTATGCTCATTTTCGCACGATTCAGCCTCTAATTCGCACATATCCGCTGTAATTCGACTCTGTACTATCTAGTCATGTTAAGTTAACGTAACTGAGCACAATTCAACACCACAATGAACAATTTTGCTGGTTTTGAACGAATTATGCTCATTTTCGCACGATTCAGCCTCTAATTCGCACATATCCGCTGTAATTCGACTCTGTACTGTCTAGTTATGTTAAGTTATCCTATCTGAGCACAATTCAACACCACAACGAACAATTTTGCTCGTTTTGCACGAATTATGCTCATGTTCGCACGATTCAGCCTCTAATTCGCACATATCCGCTGTAATTCGACTCTGTACTATCTAGTCATGTTAAGTTATCGTAACTGAGCACAATTCAACACCACAATGAACAATTTTGCTCGTTTTGAACGAATTATGCTCATTTTCGCACGATTCAGCCTCTAATTCGCACATATCCGCTGTAATTCGACTCTGTACTATCTAGTCATGTTAAGTTATCGTAACTGAGCACAATTCAACACCACAGTGAACAATTTTGCTGGTTTTGAACGAATTATGCTCATTTTCGCACGATTCAGCCTCTAATTCGCACATATCCGCTGTAATTCGACTCTGTACTATCTAGTTATGTTAAGTTATCCTATAGGAGCACAATTCAACACCACAATGAACAATTTTGCTGGTTTTGAACGAATTATGCTCATTTTCGCACGATTCAGCCTTTAATTCGCACATATCCGCTGTAATTCGACTCTGTACTATCTAGTTATGTTCAGTTATCCTATCTGAGCACAATTCAACACCACAACGAACAATTTTGCTCGTTTTGCACGAATTATGCTCATGTTCGCACGATTCAGCCTCTAATTCGCACATATCCGCTGTAATTCGACTCTGTACTATCTAGTCATGTTAAGTTATCGTAACTGAGCACAATTCAACACCACAATGAACAATTTTGCTCGTTTTGAACGAATTATGCTCATTTTCGCACGATTCAGCCTCTAATTCGCACATATCCGCTGTAATTCGACTCTGTACTATCTAGTCATGTTAAGTTATCGTAACTGAGCACAATTCAACACCACAGTGAACAATTTTGCTGGTTTTGAACGAATTATGCTCATTTTCGCACGATTCAGCCTCTAATTCGCACATATCCGCTGTAATTCGACTCTGTACTATCTAGTCATGTTAAGTTATCCTATCTGAGCACAATTCAACACCACAATGAACAATTTTGCTCGTTTTGCACGAATTATGCTCATTTTCGCACGATTCAGCCTCTAATTCGCACATATCCGGTGTAATTCGACTATGTACTATCTAGTCATGTTAAGTTAACGTAACTGAGCACAATTCAACACCACAATGAACAATTTTGCTGGTTTTGAACGAATTATGCTCATTTTCGCACGATTCAGACTCTAATTCGCACATATCCGCTGTAATTCGACTCTGTACTGTCGAGTTATGTTAAGTTATCCTATCTGAGCACAATTCAACACCACAACGAACAATTTTGCTCGTGTTGCACGAATTATGCTCATGTTCGCACGATTCAGCCTCTAATTCGCACATATCCGCTGTAATTCGACTCTGTACTATCTAGTCATGTTAAGTTATCGTAACTGAGCACAATTCAACACCACAATGAACAATTTTGCTCGTTTTGAACGAATTATGCTCATTTTCGCACGATTCAGCCTCTAATTCGCACATATCCGCTGTAATTCGACTCTGTACTATCTAGTCATGTTAAGTTATCGTAACTGAGCACAATTCAACACCACAGTGAACAATTTTGCTGGTTTTGAACGAATTATGCTCATTTTCGCACGATTCAGCCTCTAATTCGCACATATCCGCTGTAATTCGACTCTGTACTATCTAGTCATGTTAAGTTATCCTATCTGAGCACAATTCAACACCACAATGAACAATTTTGCTCGTTTTGCACGAATTATGCTCATTTTCGCACGATTCAGCCTCTAATTCGCACATATCCGGTGTAATTCGACTATGTACTATCTAGTCATGTTAAGTTATCGAAACTGAGCACAATTCAACACCACAGTGAACAATTTTGCTGGTTTTGAACGAATTATGCTCATTTTCGCACGATTCAGACTCTAATTCGCACATATCCGCTGTAATTCGACTCTGTACTATCTAGTCATGTTAAGTTATCCTATCTGAGCACAATTCAACACCACAACGAACAATTTTGCTCGTTTTGCACGAATTATGCTCATTTTCGCACGATTCAGCCTCTAATTCGCACATATCCGCTGTAATTCGACTCTGTAGTATCTAGTCATGTTAAGTTATCGTAACTGAGCACAATTCAACACCACAATGAACAATTTTGCTGGTTTTGAACGAATTATGCTCATTTTCTCACGATTCAGCCTCTAATTCGCACATATCCGCTGTAATTCGACTCTCTACTATCTAGTTATGTTAAGTTATCCTATCTGAGCACAATTCAACACCACAATGAGCAATTTTGCTCGTTCTGCACGAATTTTACTCGTTTTGAACGAATTTTGCTCATTTTCAAACGATTCAGCCTCTAATTCGCTCATATCCGCTGTAATTCGACTCTGTACTATCTAGTTATGTTAAGTTATCCTATCTGAGCACAATTCAACACCACAATGAACAATTTTGCTGGTTTTGAACGAATTATGCTCATTTTCGCACGATTCAGCCTTTAATTCGCACATATCCGCTGTAATTCGACTCTGTACTATCTAGTTATGTTAAGTTATCTTATCTGAGCACAATTCAACACCACAATGAACAATTTTGCTCGTTTTGCACGAATTTTGCTCGTTTTGCACGAATTATGCTCATTTTCGCACGATTCAGCCTCTAATTCGCACATATCCGCTGTAATTCGACTCTGTACTATCTAGTCATGTTAACTTATCGTAACTGAGCACAATTCAACACCACAATGAACAATTTTGCTCGTTTTGGACGAATTATGCTCATTTTCGCACGATTCAGCCTCTAATTCGCACATATCCGCTGTAATTCGACTCTGTACTATCTAGTTATGTTAAGTTATCCTATCTGAGCACAATTCAACACCACAATGAACAATTTTGCTCGTTTTGAACGAATTTTGCTCATTTTCGAACGATTCAGCCTCTAATTCGCACATATCCGCTGTAATTCGACTCTGTACTATCTAGTTATGTTAAGTTATCCTATCTGAGCACAATTCAACACCACAATGAACAATTTTGCTGGTTTTGAACGAATTATGCTCATATTCGCACGATTCAGCCTCTAATTCGCACATATCCGCTGTAATTCGACTCTGTACTATCTAGTTATGTTAAGTTATCCTATCTGAGCACAATTCAACACCACAATGAACAATTTTGCTCGTTTTGCACGAATTTTGCTCGTTTTGCACGAATTATGCTCATTTTCGCACGATTCAGCCTCTAATTCGCACATATCCGCTGTAATTCGACTCTGTACTATCTAGTTATGTTAAGTTATCCTATCTGAGCACAATTCAACACCACAATGAACAATTTTGCTGGTTTTGAACGAATTATGCTCATTTTCGCACGATTCAGCCTCTAATTCGCACATATCCGCTGTAATTCGACTCTGTACTATCTAGTCATGTTAAGTTATCCTATCTGAGCACAATTCAACACCACAATGAACAATTTTGCTCGTTTTGCACGAATTATGCTCATTTTCGCACGATTCAGCCTCTAATTCGCACATATCCGGTGTAATTCGACTATGTACTATCTAGTCATGTTAAGTTATCGAAACTGAGCACAATTCAACACCACAGTGAACAATTTTGCTGGTTTTGAACGAATTATGCTCATTTTCGCACGATTCAGACTCTAATTCGCACATATCCGCTGTAATTCGACTCTGTACTATCTAGTCATGTTAAGTTATCCTATCTGAGCACAATTCAACACCACAACGAACAATTTTGCTCGTTTTGCACGAATTATGCTCATTTTCGCACGATTCAGCCTCTAATTCGCACATATCCGCTGTAATTCGACTCTGTACTATCTAGTCATGTTAAGTTATCGTAACTGAGCACAATTCAACACCACAATGAACAATTTTGCTGGTTTTGAACGAATTATGCTCATTTTCTCACGATTCAGCCTCTAATTCGCACATATCCGCTGTAATTCGACTCTCTACTATCTAGTTATGTTAAGTTATCCTATCTGAGCACAATTCAACACCACAATGAGCAATTTTGCTCGTTCTGCACGAATTTTACTCGTTTTGAACGAATTTTGCTCATTTTCAAACGATTCAGCCTCTAATTCGCTCATATCCGCTGTAATTCGACTCTGTACTATCTAGTTATGTTAAGTTATCCTATCTGAGCACAATTCAACACCACAATGAACAATTTTGCTGGTTTTGAACGAATTATGCTCATTTTCGCACGATTCAGCCTTTAATTCGCACATATCCGCTGTAATTCGACTCTGTACTATCTAGTTATGTTAAGTTATCTTATCTGAGCACAATTCAACACCACAATGAACAATTTTGCTCGTTTTGCACGAATTTTGCTCGTTTTGCACGAATTATGCTCATTTTCGCACGATTCAGCCTCTAATTCGCACATATCCGCTGTAATTCGACTCTGTACTATCTAGTCATGTTAACTTATCGTAACTGAGCACAATTCAACACCACAATGAACAATTTTGCTCGTTTTGGACGAATTATGCTCATTTTCGCACGATTCAGCCTCTAATTCGTACATATCCGCTGTAATTCGACTCTGTACTATCTAGTCATGTTAAGTTATCGTAACTGAGCACAATTCAACACCACAATGAACAATTTTGCTGGTTTTGACGGAATTATGCTCATTTTCGCACGATTCAGCCTCTAATTCGCACATATCCGCTGTAATTCGACTCTGTACTATCTAGTCATGTTAAGTCATCGTAACTGAGCACAATTCAACACCACAATGAACAATTTTGCTGGTTTTGAACGAATTATGCTCATTTTCTCACGCTTCAGCCTCTAATTCGCACATATCCGCTGTAATTCGACTCTGTACTATCTAGTTATGTTAAGTTATCCTATCTGAGCACAATTCAACGCCACAATGAACAATTTTGCTCGTTTTGCACGAATTTTGCTCGTTTTGCACGAATTATGCTCATTTTCGCACGATTCAGCCTCTAATTCGCACATATCCGCTGTAATTCGACTCTGTACTATCCAGTCATGTTAAGTTATCGTAACTGAGCACAATTCAACACCACAATGAACAATTTTGCTCGTTTTGAACGAATTATGCTCATTTTCGCACGATTCAGCCTCTAATTCGCACATATCCGCTGTAATTCGACTCTGTACTATCTAGTCATGTTAAGTTATCGTAACTGAGCACAATTCAACACCACAATGAACAATTTTGCTGGTTTTGAACGAATTATGCTCATTTTCTCACGATTCAGCCTCTAATTCGCACATATCCGCTGTAATTCGACTCTCTACTATCTAGTTATGTTAAGTTATCCTATCTGAGCACAATTCAACACCACAATGAGCAATTTTGCTCGTTCTGCACGAATTTTACTCGTTTTGAACGAATTTTGCTCATTTTCAAACGATTCAGCCTCTAATTCGCTCATATCCGCTGTAATTCGACTCTGTACTATCTAGTTATGTTAAGTTATCCTATCTGAGCACAATTCAACACCACAATGAACAATTTTGCTGGTTTTGAACGAATTATGCTCATTTTCGCACGATTCAGCCTTTAATTCGCACATATCCGCTGTAATTCGACTCTGTACTATCTAGTTATGTTAAGTTATCTTATCTGAGCACAATTCAACACCACAATGAACAATTTTGCTCGTTTTGCACGAATTTTGCTCGTTTTGCACGAATTATGCTCATTTTCGCACGATTCAGCCTCTAATTCGCACATATCCGCTGTAATTCGACTCTGTACTATCTAGTCATGTTAACTTATCGTAACTGAGCACAATTCAACACCACAATGAACAATTTTGCTCGTTTTGGACGAATTATGCTCATTTTCGCACGATTCAGCCTCTAATTCGCACATATCCGCTGTAATTCGACTCTGTACTATCTAGTCATGTTAAGTTATCGTAACTGAGCACAATTCAACACCACAATGAACAATTTTGCTGGTTTTGAAGGAATTATGCTCATTTTCGCACGATTCAGCCTCTAATTCGCACATATTGGCTGTAATTCGACTCTGTACTATCTAGTCATGTTAAGTTATCGTAACTGAGCACAATTCAACACCACAATGAACAATTTTGCTGGTTTTGAACGAATTATGCTCATTTTCTCACGATTCAGCCTCTAATTCGCACATGTCCGCTGTAATTCGACTCTGTACTATCTAGTTATGTTAAGTTATCCTATCTGAGCACAATTCAACGCCACAATGAACAATTTTGCTCGTTTTGCACGAATTTTGCTCGTTTTGCACGAATTATGCTCATTTTCGCACGATTCAGCCTCTAATTCGCACATATCCGCTGTAATTCGACTCTGTACTATCCAGTCATGTTAAGTTATCGTAACTGAGCACAATTCAACACCACAATGAACAATTTTGCTGGTTTTGAAGGAATTATGCTCATTTTCGCACGATTCAGCCTCTAATTCGCACATATCCGCTGTAATTCGACTCTGTACTATCTAGTCATGTTAAGTTAACGTAACTGAGCACAATTCAACACCACAATGAACAATTTTGCTGGTTTTGAACGAATTATGCTCATTTTCGCACGATTCAGCCTCTAATTCGCACATATCCGCTGTAATTCGACTCTGTACTGTCTAGTTATGTTAAGTTATCCTATCTGAGCACAATTCAACACCACAACGAACAATTTTGCTCGTTTTGCACGAATTATGCTCATTTTCGCACGATTCAGCCTCTAATTCGCACATATCCGCTGTAATTCGACTCTGTACTATCTAGTCATGTTAAGTTATCGTAACTGAGCACAATTCAACACCACAATGAACAATTTTGCTGGTTTTGAACGAATTATGCTCATTTTCTCACGATTCAGCCTCTAATTCGCACATATCCGCTGTAATTCGACTCTCTACTATCTAGTTATGTTAAGTTATCCTATCTGAGCACAATTCAACACCACAATGAGCAATTTTGCTCGTTCTGCACGAATTTTACTCGTTTTGAACGAATTTTGCTCATTTTCAAACGATTCAGCCTCTAATTCGCTCATATCCGCTGTAATTCGACTCTGTACTATCTAGTTATGTTAAGTTATCCTATCTGAGCACAATTCAACACCACAATGAACAATTTTGCTGGTTTTGAACGAATTATGCTCATTTTCGCACGATTCAGCCTTTAATTCGCACATATCCGCTGTAATTCGACTCTGTACTATCTAGTTATGTTAAGTTATCTTATCTGAGCACAATTCAACACCACAATGAACAATTTTGCTCGTTTTGCACGAATTTTGCTCGTTTTGCACGAATTATGCTCATTTTCGCACGATTCAGCCTCTAATTCGCACATATCCGCTGTAATTCGACTCTGTACTATCTAGTCATGTTAACTTATCGTAACTGAGCACAATTCAACACCACAATGAACAATTTTGCTCGTTTTGGACGAATTATGCTCATTTTCACACGATTCAGCCTCTAATTCGCACATATCCGCTGTAATTCGACTCTGTACTATCTAGTCATGTTAAGTTATCGTAACTGAGCACAATTCAACACCACAATGAACAATTTTGCTGGTTTTGAAGGAATTATGCTCATTTTCGCACGATTCAGCCTCTAATTCGCACATATCCGCTGTAATTCGACTCTGTACTATCTAGTCATGTTAAGTTATCGTAACTGAGCACAATTCAACACCACAATGAACAATTTTGCTGGTTTTGAACGAATTATGCTCATTTTCTCACGATTCAGCCTCTAATTCGCACATATCCGCTGTAATTCGACTCTGTACTATCTAGTTATGTTAAGTTATCCTATCTGAGCACAATTCAACGCCACAATGAACAATTTTGCTCGTTTTGCACGAATTTTGCTCGTTTTGCACGAATTATGCTCATTTTCGCACGATTCAGCCTCTAATTCGCACATATCCGCTGTAATTCGACTCTGTACTATCCAGTCATGTTAAGTTATCGTAACTGAGCACAATTCAACACCACAATGAACAATTTTGCTCGTTTTGAACGAATTATGCTCATTTTCGCACGATTCAGCCTCTAATTCGCACATATCCGCTGTAATTCGACTCTGTACTATCTAGTCATGTTAAGTTATCGTAAATGAGCACAATTCAACACCACAGTGAACAATTTTGCTGGTTTTGAACGAATTATGCTCATTTTCGCACGATTCAGCCTCTAATTCGCACATATCCGCTGTAATTCGACTCTGTACTATCTAGTTATGTTAAGTTATCCTATCTGAGCACAATTCAACACCACAATGAACAATTTTGCTCGTTTTGAACGAATTATGCTCATTTTCGCACGATTCAGCCTCTAATTCGCACATATCCGCTGTAATTCGACTCTGTACTATCTAGTCATGTTAAGTTATCGTAACTGAGCACAATTCAACACCACAATGAACAATTTTGCTCGTTTTGGACGAATTATGCTCATTTTCGCACGATTCAGCCTCTAATTCGCACATATCCGCTGTAATTCGACTCTGTACTATCTAGTCATGTTAAGTTATCGTAACTGAGCACAATTCAACACCACAATGAACAATTTTGCTGGTTTTGAAGGAATTATGCTCATTTTCGCACGATTCAGCCTCTAATTCGCACATATCCGCTGTAATTCGACTCTGTACTATCTAGTCATGTTAAGTTATCGTAACTGAGCACAATTCAACACCACAATGAACAATTTTGCTGGTTTTGAACGAATTATGCTCATTTTCTCACGATTCAGCCTCTAATTCGCACATGTCCGCTGTAATTCGACTCTGTACTATCTAGTTATGTTAAGTTATCCTATCTGAGCACAATTCAACGCCACAATGAACAATTTTGCTCGTTTTGCACGAATTTTGCTCGTTTTGCACGATTCAGCCTCTAATTCGCACATATCCGCTGTAATTCGACTCTGTACTGTCTAGTTATGTTAAGTTATCCTATCTGAGCACAATTCAACACCACAACGAACAATTTTGCTCGTTTTGCACGAATTATGCTCATTTTCGCACGATTCAGCCTCTAATTCGCACATATCCGCTGTAATTCGACTCTGTACTATCTAGTCATGTTAAGTTATCGTAACTGAGCACAATTCAACACCACAATGAACAATTTTGCTGGTTTTGAACGAATTATGCTCATTTTCTCACGATTCAGCCTCTAATTCGCACATATCCGCTGTAATTCGACTCTCTACTATCTAGTTATGTTAAGTTATCCTATCTGAGCACAATTCAACACCACAATGAGCAATTTTGCTCGTTCTGCACGAATTTTACTCGTTTTGAACGAATTTTGCTCATTTTCAAACGATTCAGCCTCTAATTCGCTCATATCCGCTGTAATTCGACTCTGTACTATCTAGTTATGTTAAGTTATCCTATCTGAGCACAATTCAACACCACAATGAACAATTTTGCTGGTGTTGAACGAATTATGCTCATTTTCGCACGATTCAGCCTTTAATTCGCACATATCCGCTGTAATTCGACTCTGTACTATCTAGTTATGTTAAGTTATCTTATCTGAGCACAATTCAACACCACAATGAACAATTTTGCTCGTTTTGCACGAATTTTGCTCGTTTTGCACGAATTATGCTCATTTTCGCACGATTCAGCCTCTAATTCGCACATATCCGCTGTAATTCGACTCTGTACTATCTAGTCATGTTAACTTATCGTAACTGAGCACAATTCAACACCACAATGAACAATTTTGCTCGTTTTGGACGAATTATGCTCATTTTCGCACGATTCAGCCTCTAATTCGCACATATCCGCTGTAATTCGACTCTGTACTATCTAGTCATGTTAAGTTATCGTAACTGAGCACAATTCAACACCACAATGAACAATTTTGCTGGTTTTGAAGGAATTATGCTCATTTTCGCACGATTCAGCCTCTAATTCGCACATATCCGCTGTAATTCGACTCTGTACTATCTAGTCATGTTAAGTTATCGTAACTGAGCACAATTCAACACCACAATGAACAATTTTGCTGGTTTTGAACGAATTATGCTCATTTTCTCACGATTCAGCCTCTAATTCGCACATATCCGCTGTAATTCGACTCTGTACTATCTAGTTATGTTAAGTTATCCTATCTGAGCACAATTCAACGCCACAATGAACAATTTTGCTCGTTTTGCACGAATTTTGCTCGTTTTGCACGAATTATGCTCATTTTCGCACGATTCAGCCTCTAATTCGCACATATCCGCTGTAATTCGACTCTGTACTATCCAGTCATGTTAAGTTATCGTAACTGAGCACAATTCAACACCACAATGAACAATTTTGCTCGTTTTGAACGAATTATGCTCATTTTCGCACGATTCAGCCTCTAATTCGCACATATCCGCTGTAATTCGACTCTGTACTATCTAGTCATGTTAAGTTATCGTAACTGAGCACAATTCAACACCACAATGAACAATTTTGCTCGTTTTGGACGAATTATGCTCATTTTCGCACGATTCAGCCTCTAATTCGCACATATCTGCTGTAATTCGACTCTGTACTATCTAGTCATGTTAAGTTATCGTAACTGAGCACAATTCAACACCACAATGAACAATTTTGCTGGTTTTGAAGGAATTATGCTCATTTTCGCACGATTCAGCCTCTAATTCGCACATATCCGCTGTAATTCGACTCTGTACTATCTAGTCATGTTAAGTTATCGTAACTGAGCACAATTCAACACCACAATGAACAATTTTGCTGGTTTTGAACGAATTATGCTCATTTTCGCACGATTCAGCCTCTAATTCGCACATGTCCGCTGTAATTCGACTCTGTACTGTCTAGTTATGTTAAGTTATCCTATCTGAGCACAATTCAACACCACAACGAACAATTTTGCTCGTTTTGCACGAATTATGCTCATTTTCGCACGATTCAGCCTCTAATTCGCACATATCCGCTGTAATTCGACTCTGTACTGTCTAGTCATGTTAAGTTATCGTAACTGAGCACAATTCAACACCACAATGAACAATTTTGCTGGTTTTGAACGAATTATGCTCATTTTCTCACGATTCAGCCTCTAATTCGCACATATCCGCTGTAATTCGACTCTCTACTATCTAGTTATGTTAAGTTATCCTATCTGAGCACAATTCAACACCACAATGAGCAATTTTGCTCGTTCTGCACGAATTTTACTCGTTTTGAACGAATTTTGCTCATTTTCAAACGATTCAGCCTCTAATTCGCTCATATCCGCTGTAATTCGACTCTGTACTATCTAGTTATGTTAAGTTATCCTATCTGAGCACAATTCAACACCACAATGAACAATTTTGCTGGTTTTGAACGAATTATGCTCATTTTCGCACGATTCAGCCTTTAATTCGCACATATCCGCTGTAATTCGACTCTGTACTATCTAGTTATGTTAAGTTATCTTATCTGAGCACAATTCAACACCACAATGAACAATTTTGCTCGTTTTGCACGAATTTTGCTCGTTTTGCACGAATTATGCTCATTTTCGCACGATTCAGCCTCTAATTCGCACATATCCGCTGTAATTCGACTCTGTACTATCTAGTCATGTTAACTTATCGTAACTGAGCACAATTCAACACCACAATGAACAATTTTGCTCGTTTTGGACGAATTATGCTCATTTTCGCACGATTCAGCCTCTAATTCGCACATATCCGCTGTAATTCGACTCTGTACTATCTAGTCATGTTAAGTTATCGTAACTGAGCACAATTCAACACCACAATGAACAATTTTGCTGGTTTTGAAGGAATTATGCTCATTTTCGCACGATTCAGCCTCTAATTCGCACATATCCGCTGTAATTCGACTCTGTACTATCTAGTCATGTTAAGTTATCGTAACTGAGCACAATTCAACACCACAATGAACAATTTTGCTGGTTTTGAACGAATTATGCTCATTTTCTCACGATTCAGCCTCTAATTCGCACATATCCGCTGTAATTCGACTCTGTACTATCTAGTTATGTTAAGTTATCCTATCTGAGCACAATTCAACACCACAATGAACAATTTTGCTCGTTTTGCACGAATTTTGCTCGTTTTGCACGAATTATGCTCATTTTCGCACGATTCAGCCTCTAATTCGCACATATCCGCTGTAATTCGACTCTGTACTATCCAGTCATGTTAAGTTATCGTAACTGAGCACAATTCAACACCACAATGAACAATTTTGCTCGTTTTGAACGAATTATGCTCATTTTCGCACGATTCAGCCTCTAATTCGCACATATCCGCTGTAATTCGACTCTGTACTATCTAGTCATGTTAAGTTATCGTAAATGAGCACAATTCAACACCACAGTGAACAATTTTGCTGGTTTTGAACGAATTATGCTCATTTTCGCACGATTCAGCCTCTAATTCGCACATATCCGCTGTAATTCGACTCTGTACTATCTAGTTATGTTAAGTTATCCTATCTGAGCACAATTCAACACCACAATGAACAATTTTGCTCGTTTTGAACGAATTATGCTCATTTTCGCACGATTCAGCCTCTAATTCGCACATATCCGCTGTAATTCGACTCTGTACTATCTAGTCATGTTAAGTTATCGTAACTGAGCACAATTCAACACCACAATGAACAATTTTGCTGGTTTTGAACGAATTATGCTCATTTTCGAACGATTCAGCCTCTAATTCGCACATATCCGCTGTAATTCGACTCTGTACTATCTAGTTATGTTAAGTTATCCTATCTGAGCACAATTCAACACCACAACGAACAATTTTGCTCGTTTTGCACGAATTATGCTCATTTTCGCACGATTCAGCCTCTAATTCGCACATATCCGCTGTAATTCGACTCTGTACTATCTAGTCATGTTAAGTTAACGTAACTGAGCACAATTCAACACCACAATGAACAATTTTGCTGGTTTTGAACGAATTATGCTCATTTTCGCACGATTCAGCCTCTAATTCGCACATATCCGCTTTAATTCGACTCTGTACTGTCTAGTTATGTTAAGTTATCCTATCTGAGCACAATTCAACACCACAACGAACAATTTTGCTCGTTTTGCACGAATTATGCTCATGTTCGCACGATTCAGCCTCTAATTCGCACATATCCGCTGTAATTCGACTCTGTACTATCTAGTCATGTTAAGTTATCGTAACTGAGCACAATTCAACACCACAATGAACAATTTTGCTCGTTTTGAACGAATTATGCTCATTTTCGCACGATTCAGCCTCTAATTCGCACATATCCGCTGTAATTCGACTCTGTACTATCTAGTCATGTTAAGTTATCGTAACTGAGCACAATTCAACACCACAATGAACAATTTTGCTGGTTTTGAACGAATTATGCTCATTTTCTCACGATTCAGCCTCTAATTCGCACATATCCGCTGTAATTCGACTCTGTACTATCTAGTTATGTTAAGTTATCCTATCTGAGCACAATTGAACACCACAACGAACAATTTTGCTCGTTTTGCACGAATTATGCTCATTTTCGCACGATTCAGCCTCTAATTCGCACATATCCGCTGTAATTGGACTCTGTACTACCTAGTCATGTTAAGTTATCGTAACTGAGCGCAATTCAACACCACAATGAACAATTTTGCTGGTTTTGAACGCATTATGCTCATTTTCTCACGATTCAGCCTCTAATTCGCACATATCCGCTGTAATTCGACTCTGTACTATCTAGTTATGTTATGTTATCCTATCTGAGCACAATTCAACACCACAATGAGCAATTTTGCTCGTTTTGCACGAATTTTACTCGTTTTGAACGAATTTTGCACATTTTCAAACGATTCAGCCTCTAATTCGCTCATATCCGCTGTAATTCGACTCTGTACTATCTAGTTATGTTAAGTTATCCTATCGGAGCACAATTCAACACCACAATGAACAATTTTGCTGGTTTTGAACGAATTATGCTCATTTTCGCACGATTCAGCCTTTAATTCGCACATATCCGCTGTAATTCGACTCTGTACTATCTAGTTATGTTCAGTTATCCTATCTGAGCACAATTCAACACCACAATGAACAATTTTGCTGGTTTTGAAGGAATTATGCTCATTTTCGCACGATTCAGCCTCTAATTCGCACATATCCGCTGTAATTCGACTCTGTACTATCTAGTCATGTTAAGTTATCGTAACTGAGCACAATTCAACACCACAATGAACAATTTTGCTCGTTTTGGACGAATTATGCTCATTTTCGCACGATTCAGCCTCTAATTCGCACATATCCGCTGTAATTCGACTCTGTACTATCTAGTCATGTTAAGTTATCGTAACTGAGCACAATTCAACACCACAATGAACAATTTTGCTGGTTTTGAAGGAATTATGCTCATTTTCGCACGATTCAGCCTCTAATTCGCACATATCCGCTGTAATTCGACTCTGTACTATCTAGTCATGTTAAGTTATCGTAACTGAGCACAATTCAACCCCACAATGAACAATTTTGCTGGTTTTGAACGAATTATGCTCATTTTCTCACGATTCAGCCTCTAATTCGCACATATCCGCTGTAATTCGACTCTGTACTATCTAGTTATGTTAAGTTATCCTATCTGAGCACAATTCAACGCCACAATGAACAATTTTGCTCGTTTTGCACGAATTTTGCTCGTTTTGCACGAATTATGCTCATTTTCGCACGATTCAGCCTCTAATTCGCACATATCCGCTGTAATTCGACTCTGTACTATCTAGTCATGTTAAGTTATCGTAACTGAGCACAATTCAACACCACAATGAACAATTTTGCTCGTTTTGGACGAATTATGCTCATTTTCGCACGATTCAGCCTCTAATTCGCACATATCCGCTGTAATTCGACTCTGTACTATCTAGTCATGTTAAGTTATCGTAACTGAGCACAATTCAACACCACAATGAACAATTTTGCTGGTTTTGAAGGAATTATGCTCATTTTCGCACGATTCAGCCTCTAATTCGCACATATCCGCTGTAATTCGACTCTGTACTATCTAGTCATGTTAAGTTATCGTAACTGAGCACAATTCAACACCACAATGAACAATTTTGCTGGTTTTGAACGAATTATGCTCATTTTCTCACGAGTCAGCCTCTAATTCGCACATATCCGCTGTAATTCGACTCTGTACTATCTAGTTATGTTAAGTTATCCTATCTGAGCACAATTCAACACCACAATGAACAATTTCGCTCGTTTTGCACGAATTTTGCTCCTTTTGCACGAATTATGCTCATTTTCGCACGATTCAGCCTCTAATTCGCACATCCGCTGTAATTCGACTCTGTACTCTCTAGTTATGTTAAGTTATCCTATCTGAGCACAATTCAACACCACAATGAACAATTTTGCTCGTTTTGCACGAATTTTGCTCGTTTTGCACGAATTATGCTCATTTTCGCACGATTCAGCCTCTAATTCGCACATATCCGCTGTAATTCGACTCTGTACTATCTAGTCATGTTAAGTTAACGTAACTGAGCACAATTCAACACCACAATGAACAATTTTGCTGGTTTTGAACGAATTATGCTCATTTTCGCACGATTCAGCCTCTAATTCGCACATATCCGCTGTAATTCGACTCTGTACTATCTAGTCATGTTAAGTTATCGTAACTGAGCACAATTCAACACCACAGTGAACAATTTTGCTGGTTTTGAACGAATTATGCTCATTTTCGCACGATTCAGCCTCTAATTCGCACATATCCGCTGTAATTCGACTCTGTACTATCTAGTCATGTTAAGTTATCCTATCTGAGCACAATTCAACACCACAACGAACAATTTTGCTCGTTTTGCACGAATTATGCTCATTTTCGCACGATTCAGCCTCTAATTCGCACATATCCGCTGTAATTCGACTCTGTACTATCTAGTCATGTTAAGTTATCGTAACTGAGCACAATTCAACACCACAATGAACAATTTTGCTGGTTTTGAACGAATTATGCTCATTTTCTCACGATTCAGCCTCTAATTCGCACATATCCGCTGTAATTCGACTCTCTACTATCTAGTTATGTTAAGTTATCCTATCTGAGCACAATTCAACACCACAATGAGCAATTTTGCTCGTTTTGCACGAATTTTACTCGTTTTGAACGAATTTTGCTCATTTTCACACGATTCAGCCTCTAATTCGCTCATATCCGCTGTAATTCGACTCTGTACTATCTAGTTATGTTAAGTTATCCTATCTGAGCACAATTCAACACCACAATGAACAATTTTGCTGGTTTTGAACGAATTATGCTCATTTTCGCACGATTCAGCCTTTAATTCGCACATATCCGCTGTAATTCGACTCTGTACTATCTAGTTATGTTAAGTTATCTTATCTGAGCACAATTCAACACCACAATGAACAATTTTGCTCGTTTTGCACGAATTTTGCTCGTTTTGCACGAATTATGCACATTTTCGCACGATTCAGCCTCTAATTCGCACATATCCGCTGTAATTCGACTCTGTACTATCTAGTCATGTTAAGTTATCGTAACTGAGCACAATTCAACACCACAATGAACAATTTTGCTCGTTTTGGACGAATTATGCTCATTTTCGCACGATTCAGCCTCTAATTCGCACATATCCGCTGTAATTCGACTCTGTACTATCTAGTCATGTTAAGTTATCGTAACTGAGCACAATTCAACACCACAATGAACAATTTTGCTGGTTTTGAAGGAATTATGCTCATTTTCGCACGATTCAGCCTCTAATTCGCACATATCCGCTGTAATTCGACTCTGTACTATCTAGTCATGTTAAGTTATCGTAACTGAGCACAATTCAACACCACAATGAACAATTTTGCTGGTTTTGAACGAATTATGCTCATTTTCTCACGATTCAGCCTCTAATTCGCACATATCCGCTGTAATTCGACTCTGTACTATCTAGTCATGTTAAGTTATCCTATCTGAGCACAATTCAACACCACAACGAACAATTTTGCTCGTTTTGCACGAATTATGCTCATTTTCGCACGATTCAGCCTCTAATTCGC
>NW_027473572.1:140711-185381 GCF_050947335.1 Megachile rotundata | reverse complement strand
ATGCTTATATGATCGATAGAACGACAATTTCTATACTTATTACTCTTATTATTATCAATCTAACTCATATTATTGGCCATATTATGTGGATATGATCGATAGGACGACAATTACTATACTCATTACTCTTATTATTATCAATCTAACTCATATTATTGGCCATATTATGCAGATATGATCGATAGAACGACAATTACTATACTTATCACTCTTACTATTATCAATCTAACTCATATTATTAGCCATATTATGCTTATATGATCGATAGAAAGACAATTACTATACTTCTTACTCTTATTATTATCAATCTAACTCATATTATTAGCCATATTATGCTTATATGATCGATAGAACGACAATTGCTATACTTATTACTCTTATTATTATCAATCTAACTCATATTATTGGCCATATTATGTGGATATGATCGATAGGACGACAATTACTATACTCATTACTCTTATTATTATCAAACTAACTCATATTATTAACCATATTATGCAGATATGATCGATAGAACGACAATTACTATACTTATTGCTCTTACTATTATCAATCTAACTCATATTATTGGCCATATTATGCTTATATTATAGAAAGAAGGACAATTACTATACTTGTTACGCTTATTATTATCAATCTAACTCATATTATTGGCCATATTATGTGGATATGATCGATAGGACGACAATTACTATACTTATTACTCTTATTATTATCAATCTATCTCATATTATTAGCCATATTATGCTTATATTATTGATAGAAGGACAATTACTATAGTTGTTACTCTTATTATTATCAATCTAACTCATATTATTAGCCATATTATGCTTATATGATCGATAGAAAGACAATTACTATACTTGTTACTCTTATTATTATCAATCTAACTCATATTATTGGCCATATTACGTGGATATGATCGATAGGACGACAATTACTATACTTATTACTGTTATTATTATCAATCTAACTCATACTATTGGCCATATTATGCTTATATTATCGATAGAACGACAATTACTATACTTATTACTCTTACTATTATCAATCTAACTCATATTATTAGCCATATTATGCTTATATTATCGATGGAACGACAATTACTATACTTGTTACTCTTATTATTATCAATCTAACTCATATTATTAGCCATATTATGCTTATATGATCGATAGAACGACAATTTCTATACTTATTACTCTTATTATTATCAATCTAACTCATATTATTGGCCATATTATGTGGATATGATCGATAGGACGACAATTACTATACTCATTACTCTTATTATTATCAATCTAACTCATATTATTGGCCATATTATGCAGATATGATCGATAGAACGACAATTACTATACTTATTACTCTTACTATTATCAATCTAACTCATATTATTAGCCATATTATGCTTATATTATCGATAGAACGACAATTACTATACCTGTTACTCTTATTATTATCAATCTTACTCATATTATTAGCCATATTATGCTTATATGATCGATAGAACGACAATTACTATACCTATTACTCTTATTATTATCAATCTATCTCATATTATTAGCCATATTATGCTTATATTATTGATAGAAGGACAATTACTATAGTTGTTACTCTTATTATTATCAATCTAACTCATATTATTAGCCATATTATGCTTATATGATCGATAGAAAGACTATTACTATACTTGTTACTCTTATTATTATCAATCTAACTCATATTATTGGCCATATTATGTGGATATGATCGATAGGACGACAATTACTATACTTATTACTCTTATTATTATCAATCTAACTCATACTATTGGCCATATTATGCTTATATTATCGATAGAACGACAATTACTATACTTATTACTCTTACTATTATCAATCTAACTCATATTATTAGCCATATTATGCTTATATTATCGATAGAACGACAACTACAATACTTGTTACTCTTATTATTATCAATCTAACTCATATTATTACCCATATTATGCTTATATGATCGATAGAACGACAATTACTATACTTATTACTCTTATTATTATCAATCTAACTCATATTATTAGCCATATTATGCTTATATTATCGTTAGAACGACAATTATAATACTTGTTACTCTTATTATTATCAATCTAACTCATATTATTGGCCATATTATGCTTATATTATCGATAGAAGGACAATTACTATATTTGTTACTCTTATTATTATCAATTTAACTCATATTATTAGCCATATTATGCTTATATGATCGATAGAACGACAATTTCTATACTTATTACTCTTATTATTATCAATCTAACTCATATTATTGGCCATATTATGTGGATATGATCGATAGGACGACAATTACTATACTCATTACTCTTATTATTATCAATCTAACTCATATTATTGGCCATATTATGCAGATATGATCGATAGAACGACAATTACTATACTTATCACTCTTACTATTATCAATCTAACTCATATTATTAGCCATATTATGCTTATATGATCGATAGAAAGACAATTACTATACTTCTTACTCTTATTATTATCAATCTAACTCATATTATTAGCCATATTATGCTTATATGATCGATAGAACGACAATTACTATACTTATTACTCTTATTATTATCAATCTAACTCATATTATTGGCCATATTATGTGGATATGATCGATAGGACGACAATTACTATACTCATTACTCTTATTATTATCAAACTAACTCATATTATTAACCATATTATGCAGATATGATCGATAGAACGACAATTACTATACTTATTGCTCTTACTATTATCAATCTAACTCATATTATTGGCCATATTATGCTTATATTATAGAAAGAAGGACAATTACTATACTTGTTACGCTTATTATTATCAATCTAACTCATATTATTGGCCATATTATGTGGATATGATCGATAGGACGACAATTACTATACTTATTACTCTTATTATTATCAATCTATCTCATATTATTAGCCATATTATGCTTATATTATTGATAGAAGGACAATTACTATAGTTGTTACTCTTATTATTATCAATCTAACTCATATTATTAGCCATATTATGCTTATATGATCGATAGAAAGACAATTACTATACTTGTTACTCTTATTATTATCAATCTAACTCATATTATTGGCCATATTACGTGGATATGATCGATAGGACGACAATTACTATACTTATTACTGTTATTATTATCAATCTAACTCATACTATTGGCCATATTATGCTTATATTATCGATAGAACGACAATTACTATACTTATTACTCTTACTATTATCAATCTAACTCATATTATTAGCCATATTATGCTTATATTATCGATGGAACGACAATTACTATACTTGTTACTCTTATTATTATCAATCTAACTCATATTATTAGCCATATTATGCTTATATGATCGATAGAACGACAATTTCTATACTTATTACTCTTATTATTATCAATCTAACTCATATTATTGGCCATATTATGTGGATATGATCGATAGGACGACAATTACTATACTCATTACTCTTATTATTATCAATCTAACTCATATTATTGGCCATATTATGCAGATATGATCGATAGAACGACAATTACTATACTTATTACTCTTACTATTATCAATCTAACTCATATTATTAGCCATATTATGCTTATATTATCGATAGAACGACAATTACTAATACCTGTTACTCTTATTATTATCAATCTTACTCATATTATTAGCCATATTATGCTTATATGATCGATAGAACGACAATTACTATACCTATTACTCTTATTATTATCAATCTATCTCATATTATTAGCCATATTATGCTTATATTATTGATAGAAGGACAATTACTATAGTTGTTACTCTTATTATTATCAATCTAACTCATATTATTAGCCATATTATGCTTATATGATCGATAGAAAGACTATTACTATACTTGTTACTCTTATTATTATCAATCTAACTCATATTATTGGCCATATTATGTGGATATGATCGATAGGACGACAATTACTATACTTATTACTCTTATTATTATCAATCTAACTCATACTATTGGCCATATTATGCTTATATTATCGATAGAACGACAATTACTATACTTATTACTCTTACTATTATCAATCTAACTCATATTATTAGCCATATTATGCTTATATTATCGATAGAACGACAACTACAATACTTGTTACTCTTATTATTATCAATCTAACTCATATTATTACCCATATTATGCTTATATGATCGATAGAACGACAATTACTATACTTATTACTCTTATTATTATCAATCTAACTCATATTATTAGCCATATTATGCTTATATTATCGTTAGAACGACAATTACAATACTTGTTACTCTTATTATTATCAATCTAACTCATATTATTGGCCATATTATGCTTATATTATCGAAAGAAGGACAATTACTATACTTGTTACGCTTATTATTATCAATCTAACTCATATTATTAGCCATATTATGCTTATATTATTGATAGAAGGACAATTACTATAGTTGTTACTCTTATTATTATCAATCTAACTCATATTATTAGCCATATTATGCTTATATGATCGATAGAAAGACAATTACTATACTTGTTACTCTTATTATTATCAATCTAACTCATATTATTGGCCATATTATGTGGATATGATCGATAGGACGACAATTACTATACTTATTACTCTTATTATTATCAAACTAACTCATATTATTAACCATATTATGCAGATATGATCGATAGATCAACAATTACTATACTTATTACTCTTACTATTATCAATCTAACTCATATTATTAGCCATATTATGCTTATATTATCGATAGAACGACAATTACTATACTTGTTACTCTTATTATTATCAATCTAACTCATATTATTAGCCATATTATGCTTATATGATCGATAGAACGACAATTACTATACTTATTACTCTTATTATTATCAATCTAACTCATATTATTAACCATATTATGCAGATATGATCGATAGAACGACAGTTACTATACTTATTACTCTTACTATTATCAATCTAACTCATATTATTAGCCATATTATGCTTATACTATCGATAGAACGACAATTACTATACTTATTACTCTTATTATTATCAATCTAACTCATATTATTGGCCATATTATGCTTATATTATCGAAAGAAGGTCAATTACTATACTTGTTACGCTTATTATTATCAATCTAACTCATATTATTAGCCATATTATGCTTATATTATTGATAGAAGGACAATTACTATAGTTGTTACTCTTATTATTATCAATCTAACTCATATTATTAGCCATATTATGCTTATATGATCGATAGAAAGACAATTACTATACTTGTTACTCTTATTATTATCAATCTAACTCATATTATTGGCCATATTATGTGGATATGATCGATAGGACGACAATTACTATACTTATTACTCTTATTATTATCAATCTCACTCATATTATTGGCCATATTATTCTTATATTATCGATAGAACGACAATTACTATACTTGTTACTCTTACTGTTATCAATCTAACTCATATTATTAGCAACATTATGCTTATATGATCGATTGAACGACAATTACTATACTTATTACTCTTACTATTATCAATCGAACACATATTATTAGCCATATTATGCTTATATGATCGATAGAACGACAATTACTATACTTATTACTCTTATTATTATCAATCTAACTCATATTATTAAACATATTATGCAGATATGATCGGTAGAACGTCAATCACTGTGCCTATTACTCTTGCTATTATCAATCGAACTCATATTATTAGCCATACTATGCTTATATGATCGATTGAACGACAATTACTATACTTGCTACGCTTATTATTATCAATCTAACTCATATTATTAGCCATATTATGCTTATATTATCGATAGAACGACAATTACTATAGTTGTTACTCTTATTATTATCAATCTAACTCATATTATTAGCCATATTATGCTTATATGATCGATAGAAAGACAATTACTATACTTGTTACTCTTATTATTATCAATCTAACTCATATTATTAGCCATATTATGCTTATATGATCGATAGAACGACAATTACTATACTTATTACTCTTATTATTATCAATCTAACTCATATTATTGGCCATATTATGTGGATATGATCGATAGGACGACAATTACTGTACTCATTACTCTTATTATTATCAATCTAACTCATATTATTAACCATATTATGCTTATATTATCGATAGAACGGCAATTGCTATACTTGTTACTCTTATTATTATCAATCTAACTCATATTATTTCCATATTATGCAGATATGATCGATAGAACGACAATTACTATACTTATTACTCTTACTATTATCAATCTAACTCATATTATTAGCCATATTATTCTTATATTATCGATAGAACGACAATTACTATACTTGTTACTCTTATTATTATCAATCTATCTCATATTATTTCCATATTATGCAGATATGATCGATAGAACGACAATTACTATACTTATTACTCTTACTATTATCAATCTAACTCATATTATTGGCCATATTATGTGGATATGATCGATAGGACGACAAGTACTATACTTATTACTCTTATTATTATCAATCTAACTCATATTATTAACCATATTATGCAGATATGATCGATAGAACGACAGTTACTATACTTATTACTCTTACTATTATCAATCTAACTCATATTATTAGCCATATTATGCTTATATTATCGATAGAACGACAATTACTATACTTATTACTCTTACTATTATCAATCTAACTCATATTATTAGCCATATTATGCTTATATTATCGATGGAACGACAATTACTATACTTGTTACTCTTATTATTATCAATCTAACTCGTATTATTTCCATATTATGCAGATATGATCGATAGAACGACAATTACTATACTTATTACTCTTACTATTATCAATCTAACTCATATTATTAGCCATATTATTCTTATATTATCGATAGAACGACAATTACTATACTTGTTACTCTTATTATTATCAATCTATCTCATATTATTTCCATATTATGCAGATATGATCGATAGAACGACAATTACTATACTTATTACTCTTACTATTATCAATCTAACTCATATTATTGGCCATATTATGTGGATATGATCGATAGGACGACAAGTACTATACTTATTACTCTTATTATTATCAATCTAACTCATATTATTAACCATATTATGCAGATATGACCGATAGAACGACAGTTACTATACTTATTACTCTTACTATTATCAATCTAACTCATATTATTAGCCATATTATGCTTATATTATCGATAGAACGACAATTGCTATACTTGTTACTCTTACTGTTATCAATCTAACTCATATTATTAGCCATATTATGCTTATATGATCGA
Source organism: Megachile rotundata (assembly GCF_050947335.1). Lineage (NCBI taxonomy): Eukaryota > Metazoa > Arthropoda > Insecta > Hymenoptera > Megachilidae > Megachile > Megachile rotundata. The sequence goes on along the minus strand of NW_027473572.1, from coordinate 177,981 downwards.
TAGAAAGACAATTACTATACTTATTACTCTTATTATTATCAATCTAACTCATATTATTGGCCATATTATGCTTATATTATCGAAAGAAGGACAATTACTATACTTGTTACGCTTATTATTATCAATCTAACTCATATTATTGGCCATATTATGTGGATATGAACGATAGGACGACAATTACTATACTTATTACTCTTATTATTATCAATCTATCTCATATTATTAGCCATATTATGCTTATATTATTGATAGAAGGACAATTACTATAGTTGTTACTCTTATTATTATCAATCTAACTCATATTATTAGCCATATTATGCTTATATGATCGATAGAAAGACAATTACTATACTTGTTACTCTTATTATTATCAATCTAACTCATATTATTGGCCATATTATGTGGATATGATCGATAGGACGACAATTACTATACTTATTACTCTTATTATTATCAATCTCACTCATATTTTTGGCCATATTATGCTTATATGATCGATAGAACGACAATTACTATACTTATTACTCTTATTATTATCAATCTAACTCATATTATTAACCATATTATGCAGATATGATCGATAGAACGACAGTTACTATACTTATTACTCTTACTATTATCAATCTAACTCATATTATTAGCCATATTATGCTTATATTATCGATAGAACGACAATTACTATACTTATTACTCTTATTATTATCAATCTAACTCATATTATTGGCCATATTATGCTTATATTATCGAAAGAAGGACAATTACTATACTTGTTACGCTTATTATTATCAATCTAACTCATATTATTAGCCATATTATGCTTATATTATTGATAGAAGGACAATTACTATAGTTGTTACTCTTATTATTATCAATCTAACTCATATTATTAGCCATATTATGCTTATATGATCGATAGAAAGACAATTACTATACTTGTTACTCTTATTATTATCAATCTAACTCATATTATTGGCCATATTATGTGGATATGATCGATAGGACGACAATTACTATACTTATTACTCTTATTATTATCAATCTCACTCATATTTTTGGCCATATTAAGTGGATATGATCGATTGAACGACAATTACCATACTTATTACTCTTACTATTATCAATCGAACACATATTATTAGCCATATTATGCTTATATGATCGATAGAACGACAATTACTATACTTATTACTCTTATTATTATCAATCTAACTCATATTATTAAACATATTATGCAGATATGATCGGTAGAACGACAATCACTGTGCCTATTACTCTTGCTATTATCAATCGAACTCATATTATTAGCCATACTATGCTTATATGATCGATTGAACGGCAATTACTATACTTGTTACGCTTATTATTATCAATCTAACTCATATTATTAGCCATATTATGCTTATATTATCGATAGAAGGACAATTACTATATTTGTTACTCTTATTATTATCAATCTAACTCATATTATTAGCCATATTATGCTTATATGATCGATAGAACGACAATTTCTATACTTATTACTCTTATTATTATCAATCTAACTCATATTATTGGCCATATTATGTGGATATGATCGGTAGGACGACAATTACTATACTCATTACTCTTATTATTATCAATCTAACTCATATTATTGGCCATATTATGCAGATATGATCGATAGAACGACAATTACTATACTTATCACTCTTACTATTATCAATCTAACTCATATTATTAGCCATATTATGCTTATATGAACGATAGAAAGACAATTACTATACTTCTTACTCTTATTATTATCAATCTAACTCATATTATTAGCCATATTATGCTTATATGATCGATAGAACGACAATTACTATACTTATTACTCTTATTATTATCAATCTAACTCATATTATTGGCCATATTATGTGGATATGATCGATAGGACGACAATTACTATACTCATTACTCTTATTATTATCAAACTAACTCATATTATTAACCATATTATGCAGATATGATCGATAGAACGACAATTACTATACTTATTGCTCTTACTATTATCAATCTAACTCATATTATTGGCCATATTATGCTTATATTATAGAAAGAAGGACAATTACTATACTTGTTACGCTTATTATTATCAATCTAACTCATATTATTGGCCATATTATGTGGATATGATCGATAGGACGACAAGTACTATACTTATTACTCTTATTATTATCAATCTAACTCATATTATTAACCATATTATGCAGATATGATCGATAGAACGACAGTTACTATACTTATTACTCTTACTATTATCAATCTAACTCATATTATTAGCCATATTATGCTTATATTATCGATAGAACGACAATTGCTATACTTGTTACTCTTACTGTTATCAATCTAACTCATATTATTAGCCATATTATGCTTATATTATCGATAGAACGACAATTACTATACCTGTTACTCTTATTATTATCAATCTAACTCATATTATTAGCCATATTATGCTTATATGATCGATAGAACGACAATTACTATACTTATTACTCTTATTATTATCAATCTAACTCATATTATTGGCCATATTATGCTTATATTATCGAAAGAAGGACAATTACTATACTTGTTACGCTTATTATTATCAATCTAACTCATATTATTGGCCATATTATGTGGATATGAACGATAGGACGACAATTACTATACTTATTACTCTTATTATTATCAATCTATCTCATATTATTAGCCATATTATGTTTATATTATTGATAGAAGGACAATTACTATAGTTGTTACTCTTATTATTATCAATCTAACTCATATCATTAGCCATATTATGCTTATATGATCGATAGAAAGACAATTACTATACTTGTTACTCTTATTATTATCAATCTAACTCATATTATTGGCCATATTATGTGGATATGATCGATAGAACGACAATTACTATACTTATTACTGTTACTATTATCAATCTAACTCATATTATTAGCCATATTATGCTTATATGATCGATAGAAAGACAATTACTATACTTGTTACTCTTATTATTATCAATCTAACTCATATTATTGGCCATATTACGTGGATATGATCGATAGGACGACAATTACTATACTTATTACTGTTATTATTATCAATCTAACTCATACTATTGGCCATATTATGCTTATATTATCGATAGAACGACAATTACTATACTTATTACTCTTACTATTATCAATCTAACTCATATTATTAGCCATATTATGCTTATATTATCGATGGAACGACAATTACTATACTTGTTACTCTTATTATTATCAATCTAACTCATATTATTAGCCATATTATGCTTATATGATCGATAGAACGACAATTTCTATACTTATTACTCTTATTATTATCAATCTAACTCATATTATTGGCCATATTATGTGGATATGATCGATAGGACGACAATTACTATACTCATTACTCTTATTATTATCAATCTAACTCATATTATTGGCCATATTATGCAGATATGATCGATAGAACGACAATTACTATACTTATTACTCTTACTATTATCAATCTAACTCATATTATTAGCCATATTATGCTTATATTATCGATAGAACGACAATTACTATACCTGTTACTCTTATTATTATCAATCTTACTCATATTATTAGCCATATTATGCTTATATGATCGATAGAACGACAATTACTATACCTATTACTCTTATTATTATCAATCTATCTCATATTATTAGCCATATTATGCTTATATTATTGATAGAAGGACAATTACTATAGTTGTTACTCTTATTATTATCAATCTAACTCATATTATTAGCCATATTATGCTTATATGATCGATAGAAAGACTATTACTATACTTGTTACTCTTATTATTATCAATCTAACTCATATTATTGGCCATATTATGTGGATATGATCGATAGGACGACAATTACTATACTTATTACTCTTATTATTATCAATCTAACTCATACTATTGGCCATATTATGCTTATATTATCGATAGAACGACAATTACTATACTTATTACTCTTACTATTATCAATCTAACTCATATTATTAGCCATATTATGCTTATATTATCGATAGAACGACAACTACAATACTTGTTACTCTTATTATTATCAATCTAACTCATATTATTACCCATATTATGCTTATATGATCGATAGAACGACAATTACTATACTTATTACTCTTATTATTATCAATCTAACTCATATTATTAGCCATATTATGCTTATATTATCGTTAGAACGACAATTACAATACTTGTTACTCTTATTATTATCAATCTAACTCATATTATTGGCCATATTATGCTTATATTATCGAAAGAAGGACAATTACTATACTTGTTACGCTTATTATTATCAATCTAACTCATATTATTAGCCATATTATGCTTATATTATTGATAGAAGGACAATTACTATAGTTGTTACTCTTATTATTATCAATCTAACTCATATTATTAGCCATATTATGCTTATATGATCGATAGAAAGACAATTACTATACTTGTTACTCTTATTATTATCAATCTAACTCATATTATTGGCCATATTATGTGGATATGATCGATAGGACGACAATTACTATACTTATTACTCTTATTATTATCAAACTAACTCATATTATTAACCATATTATGCAGATATGATCGATAGATCAACAATTACTATACTTATTACTCTTACTATTATCAATCTAACTCATATTATTAGCCATATTATGCTTATATTATCGATAGAACGACAATTACTATACTTGTTACTCTTATTATTATCAATCTAACTCATATTATTAGCCATATTATGCTTATATGATCGATAGAACGACAATTACTATACTTATTACTCTTATTATTATCAATCTAACTCATATTATTAACCATATTATGCAGATATGATCGATAGAACGACAGTTACTATACTTATTACTCTTACTATTATCAATCTAACTCATATTATTAGCCATATTATGCTTATACTATCGATAGAACGACAATTACTATACTTATTACTCTTATTATTATCAATCTAACTCATATTATTGGCCATATTATGCTTATATTATCGAAAGAAGGTCAATTACTATACTTGTTACGCTTATTATTATCAATCTAACTCATATTATTAGCCATATTATGCTTATATTATTGATAGAAGGACAATTACTATAGTTGTTACTCTTATTATTATCAATCTAACTCATATTATTAGCCATATTATGCTTATATGATCGATAGAAAGACAATTACTATACTTGTTACTCTTATTATTATCAATCTAACTCATATTATTGGCCATATTATGTGGATATGATCGATAGGACGACAATTACTATACTCATTACTCTTACTATTATCAATCTAACTCATATTATTAGCCATATTATGCTTATATTATCGGTAGAACGACAATTACTATACCTGCTACTCTTATTATTATCAATCTAACTCATATTATTAGCCATATTATGCTTATATGATCGATAGAACGACAATTACTATACTTATTACTCTTATTATTATCAATCTAACTCATATTATTGGCCATATTATGCTTATATTATCGAAAGAAGGACAATTACTATACTTGTTACGCTTATTATTATCAATCTAACTCATATTATTGGCCATATTATGTGGATATGATCGATAGGACGACAATTACTATACTTATTACTCTTATTATTGTCAAACTATCTCATATTATTAGCCATATTATGCTTATATTATTGATAGAAGGACAATTACTATAGTTGTTACTCTTATTATTATCAATCTAACTCATATTATTAGCCATATTATGCTTATATGATCGATAGAAAGACAATTACTATACTTGTTACTCTTATTATTATCAATCTAACTCATATTATTGGCCATATTACGTGGATATGATCGATAGGACGACAATTACTATACTTATTACTCTTATTATTATCAATCTAACTCATACTATTGGAGATATTATGCTTATATTATCGATAGAACGACAATTACTATACTTATTACTCTTACTATTATCAATCTAACTCATATTATTAGCCATATTATGCTTATATTATCGATGGAACGACAATTACTATACTTGTTACTCTTATTATTATCAATCTCACTCATATTATTAGCCATATTATGCTTATATGATCGATAGAACGACAATTTCTATACGTATTACTCTTATTATTATCAATCTAACTCATATTATTGGACATATTATGTGGATATGATCGATAGGACGACAATTACTGTACTCATTACTCTTATTATTACCAATCTAACTCATACTATTGGCCATATTATGCAGATATGATCGATAGAACGACAATTACTATACTTATTACTCTTACTATTATCAATCTAACTCATATTATTAGCCATATTATGCTTATATTATCGATAGAACGACAATTACTATACCTGTTACTCTTATTATTATCAATCTAACTCATATTATTAGCCATATTATGCTTATATGATCGATAGAACGACAATTACTATACCTATTACTCTTATTATTATCAATCTGACTCATATTATTAGCCATATTATGCTTATATTATCGATAGAAGGACAATTACTATATTTGTTACTCTTATTATTATCAATCTAACTCATATTATTAGCCATATTATGCTTATATGATCGATAGAAAGACAATTACTATACTTGTTACTCTTATTATTTTCAATCTAACTCATATTATTGGCCATATTATGTGGATATGATCGATAGGACGACAATTACTATACTTATTACTCTTACTATTATCAATCTAACTCATATTATTGGCCATATTATGTGGATATGATCGATAGGACGACAAGTACTATACTTATTACTCTTATTATTATCAATCTAACTCATATTATTAACCATATTATGCAGATATGACCGATAGAACGACAGTTACTATACTTATTACTCTTACTATTATCAATCTAACTCATATTATTAGCCATATTATGCTTATATTATCGATAGAACGACAATTGCTATACTTGTTACTCTTACTGTTATCAATCTAACTCATATTATTAGCCATATTATGCTTATATGATCGATAGAAAGACAATTACTATACTTATTACTCTTATTATTATCAATCTAACTCATATTATTGGCCATATTATGCTTATATTATCGAAAGAAGGACAATTACTATACTTGTTACGCTTATTATTATCAATCTAACTCATATTATTGGCCATATTATGTGGATATGAACGATAGGACGACAATTACTATACTTATTACTCTTATTATTATCAATCTATCTCATATTATTAGCCATATTATGCTTATATTATTGATAGAAGGACAATTACTATAGTTGTTACTCTTATTATTATCAATCTAACTCATATTATTAGCCATATTATGCTTATATGATCGATAGAAAGACAATTACTATACTTGTTACTCTTATTATTATCAATCTAACTCATATTATTGGCCATATTATGTGGATATGATCGATAGGACGACAATTACTATACTTATTACTCTTATTATTATCAATCTCACTCATATTTTTGGCCATATTATGCTTATATGATCGATAGAACGACAATTACTATACTTATTACTCTTATTATTATCAATCTAACTCATATTATTAACCATATTATGCAGATATGATCGATAGAACGACAGTTACTATACTTATTACTCTTACTATTATCAATCTAACTCATATTATTAGCCATATTATGCTTATATTATCGATAGAACGACAATTACTATACTTATTACTCTTATTATTATCAATCTAACTCATATTATTGGCCATATTATGCTTATATTATCGAAAGAAGGACAATTACTATACTTGTTACGCTTATTATTATCAATCTAACTCATATTATTAGCCATATTATGCTTATATTATTGATAGAAGGACAATTACTATAGTTGTTACTCTTATTATTATCAATCTAACTCATATTATTAGCCATATTATGCTTATATGATCGATAGAAAGACAATTACTATACTTGTTACTCTTATTATTATCAATCTAACTCATATTATTGGCCATATTATGTGGATATGATCGATAGGACGACAATTACTATACTTATTACTCTTATTATTATCAATCTCACTCATATTTTTGGCCATATTAAGTGGATATGATCGATTGAACGACAATTACCATACTTATTACTCTTACTATTATCAATCGAACACATATTATTAGCCATATTATGCTTATATGATCGATAGAACGACAATTACTATACTTATTACTCTTATTATTATCAATCTAACTCATATTATTAAACATATTATGCAGATATGATCGGTAGAACGACAATCACTGTGCCTATTACTCTTGCTATTATCAATCGAACTCATATTATTAGCCATACTATGCTTATATGATCGATTGAACGGCAATTACTATACTTGTTACGCTTATTATTATCAATCTAACTCATATTATTAGCCATATTATGCTTATATTATCGATAGAAGGACAATTACTATATTTGTTACTCTTATTATTATCAATCTAACTCATATTATTAGCCATATTATGCTTATATGATCGATAGAACGACAATTTCTATACTTATTACTCTTATTATTATCAATCTAACTCATATTATTGGCCATATTATGTGGATATGATCGGTAGGACGACAATTACTATACTCATTACTCTTATTATTATCAATCTAACTCATATTATTGGCCATATTATGCAGATATGATCGATAGAACGACAATTACTATACTTATCACTCTTACTATTATCAATCTAACTCATATTATTAGCCATATTATGCTTATATGATCGATAGAAAGACAATTACTATACTTCTTACTCTTATTATTATCAATCTAACTCATATTATTAGCCATATTATGCTTATATGATCGATAGAACGACAATTACTATACTTATTACTCTTATTATTATCAATCTAACTCATATTATTGGCCATATTATGTGGATATGATCGATAGGACGACAATTACTATACTCATTACTCTTATTATTATCAAACTAACTCATATTATTAACCATATTATGCAGATATGATCGATAGAACGACAATTACTATACTTATTGCTCTTACTATTATCAATCTAACTCATATTATTGGCCATATTATGCTTATATTATAGAAAGAAGGACAATTACTATACTTGTTACGCTTATTATTATCAATCTAACTCACATTATTGGCCATATTATGTGGATATGATCGATAGGACGACAAGTACTATACTTATTACTCTTATTATTATCAATCTAACTCATATTATTAACCATATTATGCAGATATGATCGATAGAACGACAGTTACTATACTTATTACTCTTACTATTATCAATCTAACTCATATTATTAGCCATATTATGCTTATATTATCGATAGAACGACAATTGCTATACTTGTTACTCTTACTGTTATCAATCTAACTCATATTATTAGCCATATTATGCTTATATTATCGATAGAACGACAATTACTATACCTGTTACTCTTATTATTATCAATCTAACTCATATTATTAGCCATATTATGCTTATATGATCGATAGAACGACAATTACTATACTTATTACTCTTATTATTATCAATCTAACTCATATTATTGGCCATATTATGCTTATATTATCGAAAGAAGGACAATTACTATACTTGTTACGCTTATTATTATCAATCTAACTCATATTATTGGCCATATTATGTGGATATGAACGATAGGACGACAATTACTATACTTATACTCTTATTATTATCAATCTATCTCATATTATTAGCCATATTATGCTTATATTATTGATAGAAGGACAATTACTATAGTTGTTACTCTTATTATTATCAATCTAACTCATATCATTAGCCATATTATGCTTATATGATCGATAGAAAGACAATTACTATACTTGTTACTCTTATTATTATCAATCTAACTCATATTATTGGCCATATTATGTGGATATGATCGATAGAACGACAATTACTATACTTATTACTGTTACTATTATCAATCTAACTCATATTATTAGCCATATTATGCTTATATGATCGATAGAACGACAATTACTATACTTATTACTCTTATTATTATCAATCTAACTCATATTATTGGCCATATTATGCTTATATTATCGAAAGAAGGACAATTACTATACTTGTTACGCTTATTATTATCAATCTAACTCATATTATTGGCCATATTACGTGGATATGATCGATAGGACGACAATTACTATACTTATTACTCTTATTATTATCAATCTAACTCATACTATTGGCCATATTATGCTTATATTATCGATAGAACGACAATTACTATACTTGTTACTCTTACTGTTATCAATCTAACTCATATTATTAGCCATATTATGCTTATATGATCGATAGAAAGACAATTACTATACTTGTTACTCTTATTATTATCAATCTAACTCATATTATTGGCCATATTATGTGGATATGATCGATAGGACGACAATTACGATACTTATTACTCTTATTATTATCAAACTAACTCATATTATTAGCCATATTATTCTTATATTATCGATAGAACGACAATTACTATACTTGTTACTCTTATTATTATCAATCTATCTCATATTATTTCCATATTATGCAGATATGATCGATAGAACGACAATTACTATACTTATTACTCTTACTATTATCAATCTAACTCATATTATTGGCCATATTATGTGGATATGATCGATAGGACGACAAGTACTATACTTATTACTCTTATTATTATCAATCTAACTCATATTATTAACCATATTATGCAGATATGACCGATAGAAGGACAGTTACTATACTTATTACTCTTACTATTATCAATCTAACTCATATTATTAGCCATATTATGCTTATATTATCGATAGAACGACAATTGCTATACTTGTTACTCTTACTGTTATCAATCTAACTCATATTATTAGCCATATTATGCTTATATGATCGATAGAAAGACAATTACTATACTTGTTACTCTTATTATTATCAATCTAACTCATATTATTGGCCATATTATGTGGATATGATCGATAGGACGACAATTACGATACTTATTACTCTTATTATTATCAAACTAACTCATATTATTAACCATATTATGCAGATATGATCGATAGATCAACAATTACTATACTTATTACTCTTACTATTATCAATCTAACGCATATTATTAGCCATATTATGCTTATATTATCGATAGAACGACAATTACTATACTTGTTACTCTTATTATTATCAATCTAACTCATATTATTGGCCATATTATGTGGATATGATCGATAGGACGACAATTACTATACTTATTACTCTTATTATTATCAATCTCACTCATATTTTTGGCCATATTATGCTTATATGATCGATAGAACGACAATTACTATACTTATTACTCTTATTATTATCAATCTAACTCATATTATTAACCATATTATGCAGATATGATCGATAGAACGACAGTTAATATACTTATTACTCTTACTATTATCAATCTAACTCATATTATTAGCCATATTATGCTTATATTATCGATAGAACGACAATTACTATACTTATTACTCTTATTATTATCAATCTAACTCATATTATTGGCCATATTATGCTTATATTATCGAAAGAAGGACAATTACTATACTTGTTACGCTTATTATTATCAATCTAACTCATATTATTAGCCATATTATGCTTATATTATTGATAGAAGGACAATTACTATAGTTGTTACTCTTATTATTATCAATCTAACTCATATTATTAGCCATATTATGCTTATATGATCGATAGAAAGACAATTACTATACTTGTTACTCTTATTATTATCAATCTAACTCATATCATTGGCCATATTATGTGGATATGATCGATAGGACGACAATTACTATACTTATTACTCTTATTATTATCAATCTCACTCATATTTTTGGCCATATTAAGTGGATATGATCGATTGAACGACAATTACCATACTTATTACTCTTACTATTATCAATCGAACACATATTATTAGCCATATTATGCTTATATGATCGATAGAACGACAATTACTATACTTATTACTCTTATTATTATCAATCTAACTCATATTATTAAACATATTATGCAGATATGATCGGTAGAACGACAATCACTGTGCCTATTACTCTTGCTATTATCAATCGAACTCATATTATTAGCCATACTATGCTTATATGATCGATTGAACGGCAATTACTATACTTGTTACGCTTATTATTATCAATCTAACTCATATTATTAGCCATATTATGCTTATATTATCGATAGAAGGACAATTACTATATTTGTTACTCTTATTATTATCAATCTAACTCATATTATTAGCCATATTATGCTTATATGATCGATAGAACGACAATTTCTATACTTATTACTCTTATTATTATCAATCTAACTCATATTATTGGCCATATTATGTGGATATGATCGATAGGACGACAATTACTATACTCATTACTCTTATTATTATCAATCTAACTCATATTATTGGCCATATTATGCAGATATGATCGATAGAACGACAATTACTATACTTATCACTCTTACTATTATCAATCTAACTCATATTATTAGCCATATTATGCTTATATGATCGATAGAAAGACAATTACTATACTTCTTACTCTTATTATTATCAATCTAACTCATATTATTAGCCATATTATGCTTATATGATCGATAGAACGACAATTACTATACTTATTACTCTTATTATTATCAATCTAACTCATATTATTGGCCATATTATGTGGATATGATCGATAGGACGACAATTACTATACTCATTACTCTTATTATTATCAAACTAACTCATATTATTAACCATATTATGCAGATATGATCGATAGAACGACAATTACTATACTTATTGCTCTTACTATTATCAATCTAACTCATATTATTGGCCATATTATGCTTATATTATAGAAAGAAGGACAATTACTATACTTGTTACGCTTATTATTATCAATCTAACTCATATTATTGGCCATATTATGTGGATATGATCGATAGGACGACAATTACTATACTTATTACTCTTATTATTATCAATCTATCTCATATTATTAGCCATATTATGCTTATATTATTGATAGAAGGACAATTACTATAGTTGTTACTCTTATTATTATCAATCTAACTCATATTATTAGCCATATTATGCTTATATGATCGATAGAAAGACAATTACTATACTTGTTACTCTTATTATTATCAATCTAACTCATATTATTGGCCATATTACGTGGATATGATCGATAGGACGACAATTACTATACTTATTACTGTTATTATTATCAATCTAACTCATACTATTGGCCATATTATGCTTATATTATCGATAGAACGACAATTACTATACTTATTACTCTTACTATTATCAATCTAACTCATATTATTAGCCATATTATGCTTATATTATCGATGGAACGACAATTACTATACTTGTTACTCTTATTATTATCAATCTAACTCATATTATTAGCCATATTATGCTTATATGATCGATAGGACGACAATTTCTATACTTATTACTCTTATTATTATCAATCTAACTCATATTATTGGCCATATTATGTGGATATGATCGATAGGACGACAATTACTATACTCATTACTCTTATTATTATCAATCTAACTCATATTATTGGCCATATTATGCAGATATGATCGATAGAACGACAATTACTATACTTATTACTCTTACTATTATCAATCTGACTCATATTATTAGCCATATTATGCTTATATTATCGATAGAACGACAATTACTATACCTGTTACTCTTATTATTATCAATCTTACTCATATTATTAGCCATATTATGCTTATATGATCGATAGAACGACAATTACTATACCTATTACTCTTATTATTATCAATCTATCTCATATTATTAGCCATATTATGCTTATATTATTGATAGAAGGACAATTACTATAGTTGTTACTCTTATTATTATCAATCTAACTCATATTATTAGCCATATTATGCTTATATGATCGATAGAAAGACTATTACTATACTTGTTACTCTTATTATTATCAATCTAACTCATATTATTGGCCATATTATGTGGATATGATCGATAGAACGACAATTACTATACTTATTGCTCTTACTATTATCAATCTAACTCATATTATTGGCCATATTATGCTTATATTATAGAAAGAAGGACAATTACTATACTTGTTACGCTTATTATTATCAATCTAACTCATATTATTGGCCATATTATGTGGATATGATCGATAGGACGACAATTACTATACTTATTACTCTTATTATTATCAATCTATCTCATATTATTAGCCATATTATGCTTATATTATTGATAGAAGGACAATTACTATAGTTGTTACTCTTATTATTATCAATCTAACTCATATTATTAGCCATATTATGCTTATATGATCGATAGAAAGACAATTACTATACTTGTTACTCTTATTATTATCAATCTAACTCATATTATTGGCCATATTACGTGGATATGATCGATAGGACGACAATTACTATACTTATTACTGTTATTATTATCAATCTAACTCATACTATTGGCCATATTATGCTTATATTATCGATAGAACGACAATTACTATACTTATTACTCTTACTATTATCAATCTAACTCATATTATTAGCCATATTATGCTTATATTATCGATGGAACGACAATTACTATACTTGTTACTCTTATTATTATCAATCTAACTCATATTATTAGCCATATTATGCTTATATGATCGATAGGACGACAATTTCTATACTTATTACTCTTATTATTATCAATCTAACTCATATTATTGGCCATATTATGTGGATATGATCGATAGGACGACAATTACTATACTCATTACTCTTATTATTATCAATCTAACTCATATTATTGGCCATATTATGCAGATATGATCGATAGAACGACAATTACTATACTTACTACTCTTACTATTATCAATCTGACTCATATTATTAGCCATATTATGCTTATATTATCGATAGAACGGCAATTACTATACCTGTTACTCTTATTATTATCAATCTTACTCATATTATTAGCCATATTATGCTTATATGATCGATAGAACGACAATTACTATACCTATTACTCTTATTATTATCAATCTATCTCATATTATTAGCCATATTATGCTTATATTATTGATAGAAGGACAATTACTATAGTTGTTACTCTTATTATTATCAATCTAACTCATATTATTAGCCATATTATGCTTATATGATCGATAGAAAGACTATTACTATACTTGTTACTCTTATTATTATCAATCTAACTCATATTATTGGCCATATTATGTGGATATGATCGATAGGACGACAATTACTATACTTATTACTCTTATTATTATCAATCTAACTCATACTATTGGCCATATTATGCTTATATTATCGATAGAACGACAATTACTATACTTATTACTCTTACTATTATCAATCTAACTCATATTATTAGCCATATTATGCTTATATTATCGATAGAACGACAATTACAATACTTGTTACTCTTATTATTATCAATCTAACTCATATTATTACCCATATTATGCTTATATGATCGATAGAACGACAATTACTATACTTATTACTCTTATTATTATCAATCTAACTCATATTATTAGCCATATTATGCTTATATGATCGATAGAACGACAATTACTATACTTATTACTCTTATTATTATCAATCTAACTCATATTATTGGCCATATTATGATTATATTATCGAAAGAAGGACAATTACTATACTTGTTACGCTTATTATTATCAATCTAACTCATATTATTAGCCATATTATGCTTATATTATTGATAGAAGGACAATTACTATAGTTGTTACTCTTATTATTATCAATCTAACTCATATTATTAGCCATATTATGCTTATATGATCGATAGAAAGACAATTACTATACTTGTTACTCTTATTATTATCAATCTAACTCATATTATTAGCCATATAATGTGGATATGATCGATAGGACGACAATTACTATACTTATTACTCTTATTATTATCAATCTCACTCATATTATTGGCCATATTATGTGGATATGATCGATTGAACGACAATTACCATACTTATTACTCTTACTATTATCAATCGAACACATATTACTAGCCATATTATGCTTATATGATCGATAGAACGACAATTACTATACTTATTACTCTTATTATTATCAATCTAACTCATATTATTAAACATATTATGCAGATATGATCGGTAGAACGACAATCACTGTGCCTATTACTCTTGCTATTATCAATCGAACTCATATTATTAGCCATACTATGCTTATATGATCGATTGAACGGCAATTACTATACTTGTTACGCTTATTATTATCAATCTAACTCATATTATTAGCCATATTATGCTTATATTATCGATAGAAGGACAATTACTATATTTGTTACTCTTATTATTATCAATCTAACTCATATTATTAGCCATATTATGCTTATATGATCGATAGAACGACAATTACTATACTTGTTACGCTTATTATTATCAATCTAACTCATATTATTGGCCATATTATGTGGATATGATCGATAGGACGACAATTACTCTACTTATTACTCTTATTATTATCAATCTAACTCATATTATTGGCCATATTATGCTTATATTATCGAAAGTAGGACAATTACTATACTTGTTACGCTTATTATTATCAATCTAACTCATATTATTAGCCATATTATGCTTATATTATTGATAGAAGGACAATTACTATAGTTGTTACTCTTATTATTATCAATCTAACTCATATTATTAGCCATATTATGCTTATATGATCGATAGAAAGACAATTACTATACTTGTTACTCTTATTATTATCAATCTAACTCATATTATTGGCCATATTATGTGGATATGATCGATAGGACGACAATTACTATACTTATTACTCTTATTATTATCAATCTCACTCATATTTTTGGCCATATTAAGTGGATATGATCGATTGAACGACAATTACCATACTTATTACTCTTACTATTATCAATCGAACACATATTATTAGCCATATTATGCTTATATGATCGATAGAACGACAATTACTATACTTATTACTCTTATTATTATCAATCTAACTCATATTATTAAACATATTATGCAGATATGATCGGTAGAACGACAATCACTGTGCCTATTACTCTTGCTATTATCAATCTAACTCATATTATTAGCCATATTATGCTTATATGATCGATAGAACGACAATTACTATACTTATTACTCTTATTATTATCAATCTAACTCATATTATTGGCCATATTATGATTATATTATCGAAAGAAGGACAATTACTATACTTGTTACGCTTATTATTATCAATCTAACTCATATTATTAGCCATATTATGCTTATATTATTGATAGAAGGACAATTACTATAGTTGTTACTCTTATTATTATCAATCTAACTCATATTATTAGCCATATTATGCTTATATGATCGATAGAAAGACAATTACTATACTTGTTACTCTTATTATTATCAATCTAACTCATATTATTAGCCATATAATGTGGATATGATCGATAGGACGACAATTACTATACTTATTACTCTTATTATTATCAATCTCACTCATATTATTGGCCATATTATGTGGATATGATCGATTGAACGACAATTACCATACTTATTACTCTTACTATTATCAATCGAACACATATTACTAGCCATATTATGCTTATATGATCGATAGAACGACAATTACTATACTTATTACTCTTATTATTATCAATCTAACTCATATTATTAAACATATTATGCAGATATGATCGGTAGAACGACAATCACTGTGCCTATTACTCTTGCTATTATCAATCGAACTCATATTATTAGCCATACTATGCTTATATGATCGATTGAACGGCAATTACTATACTTGTTACGCTTATTATTATCAATCTAACTCATATTATTAGCCATATTATGCTTATATTATCGATAGAAGGACAATTACTATATTTGTTACTCTTATTATTATCAATCTAACTCATATTATTAGCCATATTATGCTTATATGATCGATAGAACGACAATTACTATACTTGTTACGCTTATTATTATCAATCTAACTCATATTATTGGCCATATTATGTGGATATGATCGATAGGACGACAATTACTCTACTTATTACTCTTATTATTATCAATCTAACTCATATTATTGGCCATATTATGCTTATATTATCGAAAGTAGGACAATTACTATACTTGTTACGCTTATTATTATCAATCTAACTCATATTATTAGCCATATTATGCTTATATTATTGATAGAAGGACAATTACTATAGTTGTTACTCTTATTATTATCAATCTAACTCATATTATTAGCCATATTATGCTTATATGATCGATAGAAAGACAATTACTATACTTGTTACTCTTATTATTATCAATCTAACTCATATTATTGGCCATATTATGTGGATATGATCGATAGGACGACAATTACTATACTTATTACTCTTATTATTATCAATCTCACTCATATTTTTGGCCATATTAAGTGGATATGATCGATTGAACGACAATTACCATACTTATTACTCTTACTATTATCAATCGAACACATATTATTAGCCATATTATGCTTATATGATCGATAGAACGACAATTACTATACTTATTACTCTTATTATTATCAATCTAACTCATATTATTAAACATATTATGCAGATATGATCGGTAGAACGACAATCACTGTGCCTATTACTCTTGCTATTATCAATCGAACTCATATTATTAGCCATACTATGCTTATATGATCGATTGAACGGCAATTACTATACTTGTTACGCTTATTATTATCAATCTAACTCATATTATTAGCCATATTATGCTTATATTATCGATAGAAGGACAATTACTATATTTGTTACTCTTATTATTATCAATCTAACTCATATTATTAGCCATATTATGCTTATATGATCGATAGAACGACAATTTCTATACTTATTACTCTTATTATTATCAATCTAACTCATATTATTGGCCATATTATGTGGATATGATCGATAGGACGACAATTACTATACTCATTACTCTTATTATTATCAATCTAACTCATATTATTGGCCATATTATGCAGATATGATCGATAGAACGACAATTACTATACTTATCACTCTTACTATTATCAATCTAACTCATATTATTAGCCATATTATGCTTATATGATCGATAGAAAGACAATTACTATACTTCTTACTCTTATTATTATCAATCTAACTCATATTATTAGCCATATTATGCTTATATGATCGATAGAACGACAATTACTATACTTATTACTCTTATTATTATCAATCTAACTCATATTATTGGCCATATTATGTGGATATGATCGATAGGACGACAATTACTATACTCATTACTCTTATTATTATCAAACTAACTCATATTATTAACCATATTATGCAGATATGATCGATAGAACGACAATTACCATACTTATTGCTCTTACTATTATCAATCTAACTCATATTATTGGCCATATTATGCTTATATTATAGAAAGAAGGACAATTACTATACTTGTTACGCTTATTATTATCAATCTAACTCATATTATTGGCCATATTATGTGGATATGATCGATAGGACGACAATTACTATACTTATTACTCTTATTATTATCAATCTATCTCATATTATTAGCCATATTATGCTTATATTATTGATAGAAGGACAATTACTATAGTTGTTACTCTTATTATTATCAATCTAACTCATATTATTAGCCATATTATGCTTATATGATCGATAGAAAGACAATTACTATACTTGTTACTCTTATTATTATCAATCTAACTCATATTATTGGCCATATTACGTGGATATGATCGATAGGACGACAATTACTATACTTACTACTGTTATTATTATCAATCTAACTCATACTATTGGCCATATTATGCTTATATTATCGATAGAACGACAATTACTATACTTATTACTCTTACTATTATCAATCTAACTCATATTATTAGCCATATTATGCTTATATTATCGATGGAACGACAATTACTATACTTGTTACTCTTATTATTATCAATCTAACTCATATTATTAGCCATATTATGCTTATATGATCGATAGGACGACAATTTCTATACTTATTACTCTTATTATTATCAATCTAACTCATATTATTGGCCATATTATGTGGATATGATCGATAGGACGACAATTACTATACTCATTACTCTTATTATTATCAATCTAACTCATATTATTGGCCATATTATGCAGATATGATCGATAGAACGACAATTACTATACTTATTACTCTTACTATTATCAATCTGACTCATATTATTAGCCATATTATGCTTATATTATCGATAGAACGACAATTACTATACCTGTTACTCTTATTATTATCAATCTTACTCATATTATTAGCCATATTATGCTTATATGATCGATAGAACGACAATTACTATACCTATTACTCTTATTATTATCAATCTATCTCATATTATTAGCCATATTATGCTTATATTATTGATAGAAGGACAATTACTATAGTTGTTACTCTTATTATTATCAATCTAACTCATATTATTAGCCATATTATGCTTATATGATCGATAGAAAGACTATTACTATACTTGTTACTCTTATTATTATCAATCTAACTCATATTATTGGCCATATTATGTGGATATGATCGATAGAACGACAATTACTATACTTATTGACTTACTATTATCAATCTAACTCATATTATTGGCCATATTATGCTTATATTATAGAAAGAAGGACAATTACTATACTTGTTACGCTTATTATTATCAATCTAACTCATATTATTGGCCATATTATGTGGATATGATCGATAGGACGACAATTACTATACTTATTACTCTTATTATTATCAATCTATCTCATATTATTAGCCATATTATGCTTATATTATTGATAGAAGGACAATTACTATAGTTGTTACTCTTATTATTATCAATCTAACTCATATTATTAGCCATATTATGCTTATATGATCGATAGAAAGACAATTACTATACTTGTTACTCTTATTATTATCAATCTAACTCATATTATTGGCCATATTACGTGGATATGATCGATAGGACGACAATTACTATACTTATTACTGTTATTATTATCAATCTAACTCATACTATTGGCCATATTATGCTTATATTATCGATAGAACGACAATTACTATACTTATTACTCTTACTATTATCAATCTAACTCATATTATTAGCCATATTATGCTTATATTATCGATGGAACGACAATTACTATACTTGTTACTCTTATTATTATCAATCTAACTCATATTATTAGCCATATTATGCTTATATGATCGATAGGACGACAATTTCTATACTTATTACTCTTATTATTATCAATCTAACTCATATTATTGGCCATATTATGTGGATATGATCGATAGGACGACAATTACTATACTCATTACTCTTATTATTATCAATCTAACTCATATTATTGGCCATATTATGCAGATATGATCGATAGAACGACAATTACTATACTTATTACTCTTACTATTATCAATCTGACTCATATTATTAGCCATATTATGCTTATATTATCGATAGAACGACAATTACTATACCTGTTACTCTTATTATTATCAATCTTACTCATATTATTAGCCATATTATGCTTATATGATCGATAGAACGACAATTACTATACCTATTACTCTTATTATTATCAATCTATCTCATATTATTAGCCATATTATGCTTATATTATTGATAGAAGGACAATTACTATAGTTGTTACTCTTATTATTATCAATCTAACTCATATTATTAGCCATATTATGTTTATATGATCGATAGAAAGACTATTACTATACTTGTTACTCTTATTATTATCAATCTAACTCATATTATTGGCCATATTATGTGGATATGATCGATAGGACGACAATTACTATACTTATTACTCTTATTATTATCAATCTAACTCATACTATTGGCCATATTATGCTTATATTATCGATAGAACGACAATTACTATACTTATTACTCTTACTATTATCAATCTAACTCATATTATTAGCCATATTATGCTTATATTATCGATAGAACGACAATTACAATACTTGTTACTCTTATTATTATCAATCTAACTCATATTATTACCCATATTATGCTTATATGATCGATAGAACGACAATTACTATACTTATTACTCTTATTATTATCAATCTAACTCATATTATTAGCCATATTATGCTTATATGATCGATAGAACGACAATTACTATACTTATTACTCTTATTATTATCAATCTAACTCATATTATTGGCCATATTATGATTATATTATCGAAAGAAGGACAATTACTATACTTGTTACGCTTATTATTATCAATCTAACTCATATTATTAGCCATATTATGCTTATATTATTGATAGAAGGACAATTACTATAGTTGTTACTCTTATTATTATCAATCTAACTCATATTATTAGCCATATTATGCTTATATGATCGATAGAAAGACAATTACTATACTTGTTACTCTTATTATTATCAATCTAACTCATATTATTGGCCATATTATGTGGATATGATCGATAGGACGACAATTACTATACTTATTACTCTTATTATTATCAATCTCACTCATATTTTTGGCCATATTAAGTGGATATGATCGATTGAACGACAATTACCATACTTATTACTCTTACTATTATCAATCGAACACATATTATTAGCCATATTATGCTTATATGATCGATAGAACGACAATTACTATACTTATTACTCTTATTATTATCAATCTAACTCATATTATTAAACATATTATGCAGATATGATCGGTAGAACGACAATCACTGTGCCTATTACTCTTGCTATTATCAATCGAACTCATATTATTAGCCATACTATGCTTATATGATCGATTGAACGGCAATTACTATACTTGTTACGCTTATTATTATCAATCTAACTCATATTATTAGCCATATTATGCTTATATTATCGATAGAAGGACAATTACTATATTTGTTACTCTTATTATTATCAATCTAACTCATATTATTAGCCATATTATGCTTATATGATCGATAGAACGACAATTTCTATACTTATTACTCTTATTATTATCAATCTAACTCATATTATTGGCCATATTATGTGGATATGATCGATAGGACGACAATTACTATACTCATTACTCTTATTATTATCAATCTAACTCATATTATTGGCCATATTATGCAGATATGATCGATAGAACGACAATTACTATACTTATCACTCTTACTATTATCAATCTAACTCATATTATTAGCCATATTATGCTTATATGATCGATAGAAAGACAATTACTATACTTCTTACTCTTATTATTATCAATCTAACTCATATTATTAGCCATATTATGCTTATATGATCGATAGAACGACAATTACTATACTTATTACTCTTATTATTATCAATCTAACTCATATTATTGGCCATATTATGTGGATATGATCGATAGGACGACAATTACTATACTCATTACTCTTATTATTATCAAACTAACTCATATTATTAACCATATTATGCAGATATGATCGATAGAACGACAATTACCATACTTATTGCTCTTACTATTATCAATCTAACTCATATTATTGGCCATATTATGCTTATATTATAGAAAGAAGGACAATTACTATACTTGTTACGCTTATTATTATCAATCTAACTCATATTATTGGCCATATTATGTGGATATGATCGATAGGACGACAATTACTATACTTATTACTCTTATTATTATCAATCTATCTCATATTATTAGCCATATTATGCTTATATTATTGATAGAAGGACAATTACTATAGTTGTTACTCTTATTATTATCAATCTAACTCATATTATTAGCCATATTATGCTTATATGATCGATAGAAAGACAATTACTATACTTGTTACTCTTATTATTATCAATCTAACTCATATTATTGGCCATATTACGTGGATATGATCGATAGGACGACAATTACTATACTTACTACTGTTATTATTATCAATCTAACTCATACTATTGGCCATATTATGCTTATATTATCGATAGAACGACAATTACTATACTTATTACTCTTACTATTATCAATCTAACTCATATTATTAGCCATATTATGCTTATATTATCGATGGAACGACAATTACTATACTTGTTACTCTTATTATTATCAATCTAACTCATATTATTAGCCATATTATGCTTATATGATCGATAGGACGACAATTTCTATACTTATTACTCTTATTATTATCAATCTAACTCATATTATTGGCCATATTATGTGGATATGATCGATAGGACGACAATTACTATACTCATTACTCTTATTATTATCAATCTAACTCATATTATTGGCCATATTATGCAGATATGATCGATAGAACGACAATTACTATACTTATTACTCTTACTATTATCAATCTGACTCATATTATTAGCCATATTATGCTTATATTATCGATAGAACGACAATTACTATACCTGTTACTCTTATTATTATCAATCTTACTCATATTATTAGCCATATTATGCTTATATGATCGATAGAACGACAATTACTATACCTATTACTCTTATCATTATCAATCTATCTCATATTATTAGCCATATTATGCTTATATTATTGATAGAAGGACAATTACTATAGTTGTTACTCTTATTATTATCAATCTAACTCATATTATTAGCCATATTATGCTTATATGATCGATAGAAAGACTATTACTATACTTGTTACTCTTATTATTATCAATCTAACTCATATTATTGGCCATATTATGTGGATATGATCGATAGAACGACAATTACTATACTTATTGACTTACTATTATCAATCTAACTCATATTATTGGCCATATTATGCTTATATTATAGAAAGAAGGACAATTACTATACTTGTTACGCTTATTATTATCAATCTAACTCATATTATTGGCCATATTATGTGGATATGATCGATAGGACGACAATTACTATACTTATTACTCTTATTATTATCAATCTATCTCATATTATTAGCCATATTATGCTTATATTATTGATAGAAGGACAATTACTATAGTTGTTACTCTTATTATTATCAATCTAACTCATATTATTAGCCATATTATGCTTATATGATCGATAGAAAGACAATTACTATACTTGTTACTCTTATTATTATCAATCTAACTCATATTATTGGCCATATTACGTGGATATGATCGATAGGACGACAATTACTATACTTATTACTGTTATTATTATCAATCTAACTCATACTATTGGCCATATTATGCTTATATTATCGATAGAACGACAATTACTATACTTATTACTCTTACTATTATCAATCTAACTCATATTATTAGCCATATTATGCTTATATTATCGATGGAACGACAATTACTATACTTGTTACTCTTATTATTATCAATCTAACTCATATTATTAGCCATATTATGCTTATATGATCGATAGGACGACAATTTCTATACTTATTACTCTTATTATTATCAATCTAACTCATATTATTGGCCATATTATGTGGATATGATCGATAGGACGACAATTACTATACTCATTACTCTTATTATTATCAATCTAACTCATATTATTGGCCATATTATGCAGATATGATCGATAGAACGACAATTACTATACTTATTACTCTTACTATTATCAATCTGACTCATATTATTAGCCATATTATGCTTATATTATCGATAGAACGACAATTACTATACCTGTTACTCTTATTATTATCAATCTTACTCATATTATTAGCCATATTATGCTTATATGATCGATAGAACGACAATTACTATACCTATTACTCTTATTATTATCAATCTATCTCATATTATTAGCCATATTATGCTTATATTATTGATAGAAGGACAATTACTATAGTTGTTACTCTTATTATTATCAATCTAACTCATATTATTAGCCATATTATGTTTATATGATCGATAGAAAGACTATTACTATACTTGTTACTCTTATTATTATCAATCTAACTCATATTATTGGCCATATTATGTGGATATGATCGATAGGACGACAATTACTATACTTATTACTCTTATTATTATCAATCTAACTCATACTATTGGCCATATTATGCTTATATTATCGATAGAACGACAATTACTATACTTATTACTCTTACTATTATCAATCTAACTCATATTATTAGCCATATTATGCTTATATTATCGATAGAACGACAATTACAATACTTGTTACTCTTATTATTATCAATCTAACTCATATTATTACCCATATTATGCTTATATGATCGATAGAACGACAATTACTATACTTATTACTCTTATTATTATCAATCTAACTCATATTATTAGCCATATTATGCTTATATGATCGATAGAACGACAATTACTATACTTATTACTCTTATTATTATCAATCTAACTCATATTATTGGCCATATTATGATTATATTATCGAAAGAAGGACAATTACTATACTTGTTACGCTTATTATTATCAATCTAACTCATATTATTAGCCATATTATGCTTATATTATTGATAGAAGGACAATTACTATAGTTGTTACTCTTATTATTATCAATCTAACTCATATTATTAGCCATATTATGCTTATATGATCGATAGAAAGACAATTACTATACTTGTTACTCTTATTATTATCAATCTAACTCATATTATTAGCCATATAATGTGGATATGATCGATAGGACGACAATTACTATACTTATTACTCTTATTATTATCAATCTCACTCATATTATTGGCCATATTATGTGGATATGATCGATTGAACGACAATTACCATACTTATTACTCTTACTATTATCAATCGAACACATATTACTAGCCATATTAGCTTATATGATCGATAGAACGACAATTACTATACTTATTACTCTTATTATTATCAATCTAACTCATATTATTAAACATATTATGCAGATATGATCGGTAGAACGACAATCACTGTGCCTATTACTCTTGCTATTATCAATCGAACTCATATTATTAGCCATACTATGCTTATATGATCGATTGAACGGCAATTACTATACTTGTTACGCTTATTATTATCAATCTAACTCATATTATTAGCCATATTATGCTTATATTATCGATAGAAGGACAATTACTATATTTGTTACTCTTATTATTATCAATCTAACTCATATTATTAGCCATATTATGCTTATATGATCGATAGAACGACAATTACTATACTTGTTACGCTTATTATTATCAATCTAACTCATATTATTGGCCATATTATGTGGATATGATCGATAGGACGACAATTACTCTACTTATTACTCTTATTATTATCAATCTAACTCATATTATTGGCCATATTATGCTTATATTATCGAAAGTAGGACAATTACTATACTTGTTACGCTTATTATTATCAATCTAACTCATATTATTAGCCATATTATGCTTATATTATTGATAGAAGGACAATTACTATAGTTGTTACTCTTATTATTATCAATCTAACTCATATTATTAGCCATATTATGCTTATATGATCGATAGAACGACAATTACTATACTTGTTACTCTTATTATTATCAATCTAACTCATATTATTGGCCATATTATGTGGATATGATCGATAGGACGACAATTACTATACTTATTACTCTTATTATTATCAATCTCACTCATATTTTTGGCCATATTAAGTGGATATGATCGATTGAACGACAATTACCATACTTATTACTCTTACTATTATCAATCGAACACATATTATTAGCCATATTATGCTTATATGATCGATAGAACGACAATTACTATACTTATTACTCTTATTATTATCAATCTAACTCATATTATTAAACATATTATGCAGATATGATCGGTAGAGAACGACAATCACTGTGCCTATTACTCTTGCTATTATCATCGAACTCATATATTAGCCATACTATGCTTATATGATCGATTGAACGGCAATTACTATACTTGTTACGCTTATTATTATCAATCTAACTCATATTATTGGCAATATTATGTGGATATGATCGATAGGACGACAATTACTATACTTATTACTCTTATTATTATCAATCTATCTCATATTATTAGCCATATTATGCTTATATTATTGATAGAAGGACAATTACTATAGTTGTTACTCTTATTATTATCAATCTAACTCATATTATTAGCCATATTATGCTTATATGATCGATAGAAAGACAATTACTATACTTGTTACTCTTATTATTATCAATCTAACTCATATTATTGGCCATATTACGTGGATATGATCGATAGGACGACAATTACTATACTTATTACTCTTATTATTATCAATCTAACTCATACTATTGCCATATTATGCTTATATTATCGATAGAACGACAATTACTATACTTATTACTCTTACTATTATCAATCTAACTCATATTATTAGCCATATTATGCTTATATTATCGATGGAACGACAATTACTATACTTGTTACTCTTATTATTATCAATCTAACTCATATTATTAGCCATATTATGCTTATATGATCGATAGAACGACAATTTCTATACTTATTACTCTTATTATTATCAATCTAACTCATATTATTGGCCATATTATGTGGATATGATCGATAGGACGACAATTACTATACTCATTACTCTTATTATTATCAATCTAACTCATTTTATTGGCCATATTATGCAGATATGATCGATAGAACGACAATTACTATACTTATTACTCTTACTATTATCAATCTAACTCATATTATTAGCCATATTATGCTTATATGATCGATAGAAAGACAATTACTATACTTCTTACTCTTATTATTATCAATCTAACTCATATTATTAGCCATATTATGCTTATATGATCGATAGAACGACAATTACTATACTTATTACTCTTATTATTATCAATCTAACTCATATTATTGGCCATATTATGTGGATATGATCGATAGGACGACAATTACTATACTCATTACTCTTATTATTATCAAACTAACTCATATTATTAACCATATTATGCAGATATGATCGATAGAACGACAATTACTATACTTATTGCTCTTACTATTATCAATCTAACTCATATTATTGGCCATATTATGCTTCTATTATCGAAAGAAGGACAATTACTATACTTGTTACGCTTATTATTATCAATCTAACTCATATTATTGGCCATATTATGTGGATATGATCGATAGGACGACAATTACTATACTTATTACTCTTATTATTATCAATCTCACTCATATTTTTGGCCATATTAAGTGGATATGATCGATTGAACGACAATTACCATACTTATTACTCTTACTATTATCAATCGAACACATATTATTAGCCATATTATGCTTATATGATCGATAGAACGACAATTACTATACTTATTACTCTTATTATTATCAATCTAACTCATATTATTAAACATATTATGCAGATATGATCGGTAGAACGACAATCACTGTGCCTATTACTCTTGCTATTATCAATCGAACTCATATTATTAGCCATACTATGCTTATATGATCGATTGAACGGCAATTACTATACTTGTTACGCTTATTATTATCAATCTAACTCATATTATTGGCAATATTATGTGGATATGCTCGATAGGACGACAATTACTATACTTATTACTCTTATTATTATCAATCTATCTCATATTATTAGCCATATTATGCTTATATTATTGATAGAAGGACAATTACTATAGTTGTTACTCTTATTATTATCAATCTAACTCATATTATTAGCCATATTATGCTTATATGATCGATAGAAGACAATTACTATACTTGTTACTCTTATTATTATCAATCTAACTCATATTATTGGCATATTACGTGGATATGATCGATAGGACGACAATTACTATACTTATTACTCTTATTATTATCAATCTAACTCATACTATTGGCCATATTATGCTTATATTATCGATAGAACGACAATTACTATACTTATTACTCTTACTATTATCAATCTAACTCATATTATTAGCCATATTATGCTTATATTATCGATGGAACGACAATTACTATACTTGTTACTCTTATTATTATCAATCTAACTCATATTATTAGCATATTATGCTTATATGATCGATAGAACGACAATTT
Source organism: Megachile rotundata (assembly GCF_050947335.1). NCBI lineage: Eukaryota > Metazoa > Arthropoda > Insecta > Hymenoptera > Megachilidae > Megachile > Megachile rotundata. The sequence continues at coordinate 147,764 of NW_027473572.1, read as the reverse complement.
CTATACTTATTACTCTTATTATTATCAATCTAACTCATATTATTGGCCATATTATGTGGATATGATCGATAGGACGACAATTACTATACTCATTACTCTTATTATTATCAATCTAACTCATTTTATTGGCCATATTATGCAGATATGATCGATAGAACGACAATTACTATACTTATTACTCTTACTATTATCAATCTAACTCATATTATTAGCCATATTATGCTTATATGATCGATAGAAAGACAATTACTATACTTCTTACTCTTATTATTATCAATCTAACTCATATTATTAGCCATATTATGCTTATATGATCGATAGAACGACAATTACTATACGTTATTACTCTTATTATTATCAATCTAACTCATATTATTGGCCATATTATGTGGATATGATCGATAGGACGACAATTACTATACTCATTACTCTTATTATTATCAAACTAACTCATATTATTAACCATATTATGCAGATATGATCGATAGAACGACAATTACTATACTTATTGCTCTTACTATTATCAATCTAACTCATATTATTGGCCATATTATGCTTCTATTATCGAAAGAAGGACAATTTACTATACTTGTTACGCTTATTATTATCAATCTAACTCATATTATTGGCCATATTATGTGGATATGATCGATAGGACGACAATTACTATACTTATTACTCTTATTATTATCAATCTATCTCATATTATTAGCCATATTATGCTTATATTATTGATAGAAGGACAATAACTATAGTTGTTACTCTTATTATTATCAATCTAACTCATATTATTAGCCATATTATGCTTATATGATCGATAGAAAGACAATTACTATACTTGTTACTCTTATTATTATCAATCTAACTCATATTATTGGCCATATTACGTGGATATGATCGATAGGACGAGAATTACTATACTTATTACTCTTATTATTATCAATCTAACTCATATTATTGGCACATATTATGCAGATATGATCGATAGAACGACAATTACTATACTTATTACTCTTAACTATTATCAATCTAACTCATATTATTAGCCATATTATGCTTATATTATCGATAGAACGACAATTACAATACTTGTTACTCTTATTATTATCAATCTAACTCATATTATTGGCCATATTATGCTTATATTATCGAAAGAAGGACAATTACTATACTTGTTACGCTTAATATTATCAATCTAACTCATATTATTAGCCATATTATGCTTATATTATTGATAGAAGGACAATTACTATAGTTGTTACTCTTATTATTATCAATCTAACTCATATTATTAGCCATATTATGCTTATATGATCGATAGAAAAGACAATTACTATACTTGTTACTCTTATTATTATCAATCTAACTCATATTATTGGCCATATTATGTGGATATGATCGATAGGACGACAATTACGATACTTATTACTCTTATTATTATGAAACTAACTCATATTATTAACCATATTATGCAGATATGATCGATAGATCAACAATTACTATACTTATTACTCTTACTATTATCAATCTAACTCATATTATTAGCCATATTATGCTTATATTATCGATAGAACGACAATTACTATACTTGTTACTCTTATTATTATCAATCTAACTCATATTATTAGCCATATTATGCTTATATGATCGATAGAACGACAATTACTATACTTACTACTCTTATTATTATCAATCTAACTCATATTATTAACCATATTATGCAGATATGATCGATAGAACGACAGTTACTATACTTATTACTCTTACTATTATCAATCTAACTCATATTATTAGCCATATTATGCTTATATTATCGATAGAACGACAATTACTATACTTATTACTCTTATTATTATCAATCTCACTCATATTTTTGGCCATATTAAGTGGATATGATCGATTGAACGACAATTACCATACTTATTACTCTTACTATATCAATCGAACACATATTATTAGCCATATTATGCTTATATGATCGATAGAACGACAATTACTATACTTATTACTCTTATTATTATCAATCTAACTCATATTATTAAACATATTATGCAGATATGAGTCGTAGAACGACAATCACTGTGCCTATTACTCTTGCTATTATCAATCGAACTCATATTATTAGCCATACTATGCTTATATGATCGATTGAACGGCAATTACTATACTTGTTACGCTTATTATTATCAATCTAACTCATATATTGGCAATATTATGTGGATATGCTCGATAGGACGACAATTACTATACTTATTACTCTTATTATTATCAATCTATCTCATATTATTAGCCATATTATGCTTATATTATTGATAGAAGGACAATTACTATAGTTGTTACTCTTATTATTATCAATCTAACTCATATTATTAGCCATATTATGCTTATATGATCGATAGAAAGACAATTACTATACTTGTTACTCTTATTATTATCAATCTAACTCATATTATTGGCCATATTACGTGGATATGATCGATAGACGACAATTACTATACTTATTACTCTTATTATTATCAATCTAACTCATACTATTGGCCATATTATGCTTATATTATCGATAGAACGACAATTACTATACTTATTACTCTTACTATTATCAATCTAACTCATATTATTAGCCATATTATGCTTATATTATCGATGGAACGACAATTACTATACTTGTTACTCTTATTATTATCAATCTAACTCATATTATTAGCCATATTATGCTTATATGATCGATAGAACGACAATTTCTATACTTATTACTCTTATTATTATCAATCTAACTCATATTATTGGCCATATTATGTGGATATGATCGATAGGACGACAATTACTATACTCATTACTCTTATTATTATCAATCAAACTCATTTTATTGGCCATATTATGCAGATATGATCGATAGAACGACAATTACTATACTTATTACTCTTACTATTATCAATCTAACTCATATTATTAGCCATATTATGCTTATATGATCGATAGAAAGACAATTACTATACTTCTTACTCTTATTATTATCAATCTAACTCATATTATTAGCCATATTATGCTTATATGATCGATAGAACGACAATTACTATACTTATTACTCTTATTATTATCAATCTAACTCATATTATTGGCCATATTATGTGGATATGATCTGATAGGACGACAATTACTATACTCATTACTCTTTTATTATCAACTAACTCATATTATTAACCATATTATGCAGATATGATCGATAGAACGACAATTACTATACTTATTGCTCTTACTATTATCAATCTAACTCATATTATTGGCCATATTATGCTTCTATTATCGAAAGAAGGACAATTACTATACTTGTTACGCTTATTATTATCAATCTAACTCATATTATTGGCCATATTATGTGGATATGATCGATAGGACGACAATTACTATACTTATTACTCTTATTATTATCAATCTATCTCATATTATTAGCCATATTATGCTTATATTATTGATAGAAAGGACAATAACTATAGTTGTTACTCTTATTATTATCAATCTAACTCATATTATTAGCCATATTATGCTTATATGATCGATAGAAAGACAATTACTATACTTGTTACTCTTATTATTATCAATCTAACTCATATTATTGGCCATATTACGTGGATATGATCGATAGGACGAGAATTACTAATACTTATTACTCTTATTATTATCAATCTAACTCATATTATTGGCCATATTATGCAGATATGATCGATAGAACGACAATTACTATACTTATTACTCTTACTATTATCAATCTAACTCATATTATTAGCCATATTATGCTTATATTATCGATAGAACGACAATTACAATACTTGTTACTCTTATTATTATCAATCTAACTCATATTATTGGCCATATTATGCTTATATTATCGAAAGAAGGACAATTACTATACTTGTTACGCTTAATATTATCAATCTAACTCATATTATTAGCCATATTATGCTTATATTATTGATAGAAGGACAATTACTATAGTTGTTACTCTTATTATTATCAATCTAACTCATATTATTAGCCATATTATGCTTATATGATCGATAGAAAGACAATTACTATACTTGTTACTCTTATTATTATCAATCTAACTCATATTATTGGCCATATTATGTGGATATGATCGATAGGACGACAATTACGATACTTATTACTCTTATTATTATGAAACTAACTCATATTATTAACCATATTATGCAGATATGATCGATAGATCAACAATTACTATACTTATTACTCTTACTATTATCAATCTAACTCATATTATTAGCCATATTATGCTTATATTATCGATAGAACGACAATTACTATACTTGTTACTCTTATTATTATCAATCTAACTCATATTATTAGCCATATTATGCTTATATGATCGATAGAACGACAATTACTATACTTACTACTCTTATTATTATCAATCTAACTCATATTATTAACCATATTATGCAGATATGATCGATAGAACGACAGTTACTATACTTATTACTCTTACTATTATCAATCTAACTCATATTATTAGCCATATTATGCTTATATTATCGATAGAACGACAATTACTATACTTATTACTCTTATTATTATCAATCTAACTCATATTATTGGCCATATTATGCTTATATTATCGAAAGAAGGACAATTACTATACTTGTTACGCTTATTATTATCATCTAACTCATATTATTAGCCATATTATGCTTATATTATTGATAGAAGGACAATTACTATAGTTGTTACTCTTATTATTATCAATCTAACTCATATTATTAGCCATATTATGCTTATATGATCGATAGAAAGACAATTACTATACTTGTTACTCTTATTATTATCAATCTAACTCATATTATTGGCCATATTATGTGGATATGATCGATAGGACGACAATTACTATACTTATTACTCTTATTATTATCAATCTCACTCATATTTTTGGCCATATTAAGTGGATATGATCGATTGAACGACAATTACCATACTTATTACTCTTACTATTATCAATCGAACACATATTATTAGCCATATTATGCTTATATGATCGATAGAACGACAATTACTATACTTATTACTCTTATTATTATCAATCTAACTCATATTATTAAACATATTATGCAGATATGATCGGTAGAACGACAATCACTGTGCCTATTACTCTTGCTATTATCAATCGAACTCATATTATTAGCCATACTATGCTTATATGATCGATTGAACGGCAATTACTATACTTGTTACGCTTATTATTATCAATCTAACTCATATTATTAGCCATATTATGCTTATATTATCGATAGAAGGACAATTACTATATTTGTTACTCTTACTATTATCAATCTAACTCATATTATTAGCCATATTATGCTTATATTATCGATGGAACGACAATTACTATACTTGTTACTCTTATTATTATCAATCTAACTCATATTATTAAACATATTATGCAGATATGATCGGTAGAACGACAATCACTGTGCCTATTACTCTTGCTATTATCAATCGAACTCATATTATTAGCCATACTATGCTTATATGATCGATTGAACGGCAATTACTATACTTGTTACGCTTATTATTATCAATCTAACTCATATTATTAGCCATATTATGCTTATATTATCGATAGAAGGACAATTACTATATTTGTTACTCTTATTATTATCAATCTAACTCATATTATTAGCCATATTATGCTTATATGATCGATAGAACGACAATTACTATACTTGTTACGCTTATTATTATCAATCTAACTCATATTATTGGCCATATTATGTGGATATGATCGATAGGACGACAATTACTCTACTTATTACTCTTATTATTATCAATCTAACTCATATTATTGGCCATATTATGCTTATATTATCGAAAGTAGGACAATTACTATACTTGTTACGCTTATTATTATCAATCTAACTCATATTATTAGCCATATTATGCTTATATTATTGATAGAAGGACAATTACTATAGTTGTTACTCTTATTATTATCATCTAACTCATATTATTAGCCATATTATGCTTATATGATCGATAGAAAGACAATTACTATACTTGTTACTCTTATTATTATCAATCTAACTCATATTATTGGCCATATTATGTGGATATGATCGATAGGACGACAATTACTATACTTATTACTCTTATTATTATCAACTCACTCATATTTTTGGCCATATTAAGTGGATATGATCGATTGAACGACAATTACCATACTTATTACTCTTACTATATCAATCGAACACATATTATTAGCCATATTATGCTTATATGATCGATAGAACGACAATTACTATACTTATTACTCTTATTATTATCAATCTAACTCATATTATTAACATATTATGCAGATATGATCGTATAGAACGACAATCACTGTGCCTATTACTCTTGCTATTATCAATCGAACTCATATTATTAGCCATACTATGCTTATATGATCGATTGAACGGCAATTACTATACTTGTTACGCTTATTATTATCAATCTAACTCATATTATTGGCAATATTATGTGGATATGATCGATAGGACGACAATTACTATACTTATTACTCTTATTATTATCAATCTATCTCATATTATTAGCCATATTATGCTTATATTATTGATAGAAGGACAATTACTATAGTTGTTACTCTTATTATTATCAATCTAACTCATATTATTAGCCATATTATGCTTATATGATCGATAGAAAGACAATTACTATACTTGTTACTCTTATTATTATCAATCTAACTCATATTATTGGCCATATTACGTGGATATGATCGATAGGACGACAATTACTATACTTATTACTCTTATTATTATCAATCTAACTCATACTATTGGCCATATTATGCTTATATTATCGATAGAACGACAATTACTATACTTATTACTCTTACTATTATCAATCTAACTCATATTATTAGCCATATTATGCTTATATTATCGATGGAACGACAATTACTATACTTGTTACTCTTATTATTATCAATCTAACTCATATTATTAGCCATATTATGCTTATATGATCGATAGAACGACAATT